>NW_027660499.1:0-169636 GCF_963280865.1 Gymnoscopelus braueri | reverse complement strand
ACACGCCAGTTCTGTTGATCCAAAGCCAAAGCGCAATTGACGACACGATTGATTTGATTGATCATTAAAATATACATGCTACGAGAAGGCACTGATTGGCTAGTAGGTCCTCAGAGGGGTAGAAAGGCCACTTGGGGAAACGGAAGGTTCCTGATCAGATGAGTATAGAGATCATATGTGTACCGATCTGCGTGAAAATTTGGATAAAATCTCACGCAGGACTTGAACACAGCGAGCATAGAAGCCAACATTAGTTGATACGGACACAGAGGCTGGCCTGGCAAACAGCACTGGGATCTTATCAAACAGTCGTCCGTCTTTCTGGAAACGTTTTTCATGTGTGTTGTGGTCTTCCTAGTTGTGTCATTATCAGCTATAGGGTTTGAGAGCAAGCCCTTAATTCACAATGAAAGGAAAACTCAACTGGGGTTTTATTTATAGAAGTGTTTCTCTGGAAGCAATATTGTTGAAAGCGGGGTTAGGTTAGGTGCAGTTGGGGGAGGGGGCTTATGTCAGGGACCCCACAAATTAATATGCAATTGGCCACGGAAAACAATTGTGTGCCAGGGAACGTAGAAGAACATAGAAGATTTGATTTGTCAAAATGTTTTGAAAAAGTATTCACATTTTTCACACCTGTTTCAAGATTGTTTTTGTATTATTATTATTATTATTATTATTATTATTATTATTATTATTATTATTATTATTATTATTATTATTATTATAGACAATCTACAATTCGCATTGTGAGCTTGTAGATTGCCTGTAATAAAAAGTGTGGATAAAGTAAAAAAAAAAATAGGGCATGTGAGAACGCCTCTACCTACTGCACAAATGCACAAAAACTGTATCTTATGTTGTGAGCTTTAGAATGTTTATTTCGTCTACATTCTAAGTGGCTGCCTGACTTTGTGAGGTCTCTAAAAGTGGGTTTAGGAGCCCAACACAAAATACATGAGCCCCAATGCCTTCCTTCATACAAAACTGACACCCACTTTCCTTAAAAAATCGTGGCTCAAAATGGCATTTTTTGGGCTGAGATAAGCACTTTGGTGACATTTTCCTGTAACTTGTTCCCAGTACATTCTAAGTGGCTGCTGACTTTGTGAGGTCTCTAAAAGTGGGTTTTAGGAGCCCAACACAAAATACATGAGCCCTAATGCCTTCTTTCAGACAAAACTGACTTCCACTTTCTTAAAAAAATCTTGGGTCAAAATAGCATTATTAGACTGAGATAAGCACTTTGGTGACATTTTCCTGTAACTTGTTCCCAGTACATTCTAAGTGGCTGCTGACTTTGTGAGGTCTCTAAAAGTGGGTTTTAGGAGCCCAACACAAAATACATGAGCCCCAATGCCTTCCTTCATACAAAACTGACACCCACTTTCCTTAAAAAATCGTGGGCTCAAAATGGCATTTTTTGGGCTGAGATAAGCACTTTGGTGACATTTTCCTGTAACTTGTTCCCAGTACATTCTAAGTGGCTGCTGACTTTGTGAGGTCTCTAAAAGTGGGTTTTAGGAGCCCCAACACAAAATACATGAGCCCTAATGCCTTCTTTCAGACAAAACTGACTTCCACCTTTCTTAAAAAAATCTTGGGTCAAAATAGCATTATTAGACTGAGATAAGCACTTTGGTGACATTTTCCTGTAACTTGTTCCCAGTACATTCTAAGTGGCTGCTGACTTTGTGAGGTCTCTAAAAGTGGGTTTTAGGAGCCCAACACAAAATACATGAGCCCCAATGCCTTCCTTCATACAAAACTGACACCCACTTTCCTTAAAAAATCGTGGCTCAAATGGGCATTTTTGGGCTGAGATAAGCGACTTTGGTGACATTTTCCTGTACTTGTTCCCCAGTACATTCTAAGTGGCTGCTGACTTTGTGAGGTCTCTAAAAGTGGGTTTTAGGAGCCCAACACAAAATACATGAGCCCTAATGCCTTCTTTCAGACAAAACTGACTTCCACTTTCTTAAAAAAATCTTGGGTCAAAATAGCATTATTAGACTGAGATAAGCACTTTGGTGACATTTTCCTGTAACTTGTTCCCAGTACATTCTAAGTGGCTGCTGACTTTGTGAGGTCTCTAAAAGTGGGTTTTAGGAGCCCAACACAAAATACATGAGCCCCAATGCCTTCACTTCATACAAAACTGACACCCACTTTCCTTAAAAATAGTGGCTCAAAATGGCATTTTTGGGCTGAGATAAGCACTTTGGTGACATTTTCCTGTAACTTGTTCCCAGTACATTCTAAGTGGCTGCTGACTTTGTGAGGTCTCTAAAAGTGGGTTTTAGGAGCCCAACACAAAATACATGAGCCCTAATGCCTTCTTTCAGACAAAACTGACTTCCACTTTCTTAAAAAAATCTTGGGTCAAAATAGCATTATTAGACTGAGATAAGCACTTAGGTGACATTTCCTGTAACTTGTTCCCAGTACATTCTAAGTGGCTGCTGACTTTGTGAGGTCTCTAAAAGTGGGTTTTAGGAGCCCAACACAAAATACATGAGCCCCAATGCCTTCCTTCATACAAAACTGACACCCACTTTCCTTAAAAAATCGTGCTCAAAATGGCATTTTTGGGCTGAGATAAGCACCTTTGGTGACATTTTCCTGTAACTTGTTCCCAGTACATTCTAAGTGGCTGCTGACTTTGTGAGGTCTCTAAAAGTGGGTTTTAGGAGCCCAACACAAAATACATGAGCCCTAATGCCTTCTTTCAGACAAAACGACTTCCACTTTCTTAAAAAAATCTTGGGTCAAATAGCATTATTAGACTGAGATAAGCACTTTGGTGACATTTTCCTGTAACTTGTTCCCAGTACATTCTAAGTGGCTGCTGACTTTGTGAGGTCTCTAAAAGTGGGTTTTAGGAGCCCAACACAAAATACATGAGCCCTAATGCCTTCTTTCAGACAAAACTGACTTCCACTTTCTTAAAAAAATCTTGGGTCAAAATAGAATTATTAGACTGAGATAAGCACTTTGGTGACATTTTCCTGTAACTTGTTCCCAGTACATTCTAAGTTGGCTGCTGACTTTGTGAGGTCTCTAAAAGTGGGTTTTAGGAGCCCAACACAAAATACATGAGCCCCAATGCCTTCCTTCATACAAAACTGACACCACTTTCCTTAAAAAATCGTGGCTCAAAATAGCATTATTAGACTGAGATAAGCACTTTGGTGACATTTTCCTGTAACTTGTTCCCAGTACATTCTAAGTGGCTGCTGACTTTGTGAGGTCTCTAAAAGTGGGTTTTAGGAGCCCAACACAAAATACATGAGCCCCAATGCCTTCCTTCATACAAAACTGACACCCACTTTCCTTAAAAAAATCGTGGCTCAAAATGGCATTTTGGGCTGAGATAAGCACTTTGGTGACATTTTCCTGTAACTTGTTCCCAGTACATTCTAAGTGGCTGCTGACTTTGTGAGGTCTCTAAAAGTGGGTTTTAGGAGCCCAACACAAAATACATGAGCCCTAATGCCTTCTTTCAGACAAAACTGACTTCCACTTTCTTAAAAAAATCTTGGGTCAAAATAGCATTATTAGACTGAGATAAGCACTTTGGTGACATTTTCTGTAACTTGTTCCCAGTACATTCTAAGTGGCTGCTGACTTTGTGAGGTCTCTAAAAGTGGGTTTTAGGAGCCCAACACAAAATACATGAGCCCCAATGCCTTCCTTCATACAAAACTGACACCCACTTTCCTTAAAAAATCGTGGCTCAAAATGGCATTTTTGGGCTGAGATAAGCACTTTGGTGACATTTTTCCTGTAACTTGTTCCCAGTACATTCTAAGTGGCTGCTGACTTTGTGAGGTCTCTAAAAGTGGGTTTTAGGAGCCCAACACAAAATACATGAGCCCTAATGGCCTTCTTTCAGGACAAAACTGACTTCCACTTTCTTAAAAAAATCTTGGGTCAAAATAGCATTATTAGACTGAGATAAGCACTTTGGTGACATTTTCCTGTAACTTGTTCCCAGTACATTCTAAGTGGCTGCTGACTTTGTGAGGTCTCTAAAAGTGGGTTTTAGGAGCCCAACACAAAATACATGAGCCCCAATGCCTTCCTTCATACAAAACTGACACCCACTTTCCTTAAAAAATCGTGGCTCAAAATGGCATTTTTGGGCTGAGATATGCACTTTGGTGACATTTTCCTGTAACTTGTTCCCAGTACATTCTAAGTGGCTGCTGACTTTTGTGAGGTCTCTAAAAGTGGGTTTTAGGAGCCCAACACAAAATACATGAGCCCCAATGCCTTCCTTCATACAAAACTGACACCCACTTTCCTTAAAAAATCGTGGCTCAAAATGGCATTTTTGGGCTGAGATAAGCACTTTGGTGACATTTTCCTGTAACTTGTTCCCAGTACATTCTAAGTGGCTGCTGACTTTGTGAGGTCTCTAAAAGTGGGTTTTAGGAGCCCAACACAAAATACATGAGCCCTAATGCCTTCTTTCAGACAAAACTGACTTCCACTTTCTTAAAAAAATCTTGGGTCAAAATAGCATTATTAGACTGAGATAAGCACTTTGGTGACATTTCCTGTAACTTGTTCCCAGTACATTCTAAGTGGCTGCTGACTTTGTGAGGTCTCTAAAAGTGGGTTTTAGGAGCCCAACACAAAATACATGAGCCCTAATGCCTTCTTTCAGACAAAACTGACTTCCACTTTCTTAAAAAAATCTTGGGTCAAAATAGCATTATTAGACTGAGATAAGCACTTTGGTGACATTTTCCTGTAACTTGTTCCCAGTACATTCTAAGTGGCTGCTGACTTTGTGAGGTCTCTAAAAGTGGGTTTTAGGAGCCCAACACAAAATACATTGAGCCCCAATGCCTTCCTTCATACAAAACTGACACCCACTTTCCTTAAAAAATCGTGGCTCAAAATGGCATTTTTGGGCTGAGATAAGCACTTTGGTGACATTTTCCTGTAACTTGTTCCCAGTACATTCTAAGTGGCTGCTGACTTTGTGAGGTCTCTAAAAGTGGGTTTTAGGAGCCCAACACAAAATACATGAGCCCCAATGCCTTCCTTCATACAAAACTGACACCCACTTTCCTTAAAAAATCGTGGCTCAAAATGGCATTTTTGGGCTGAGATAAGCACTTTGGTGACATTTTCCTGTAACTTGTTCCCAGTACATTCTAAGTGGCTGCTGACTTTGTGAGGTCTCTAAAAGTGGGTTTTAGGAGCCCAACACAAAATACATGAGCCCTAATGCCTTCTTTCAGACAAAACTGACTTCCACTTTCTTAAAAAAATCTTGGGTCAAAATAGCATTATTAGACTGAGATAAGCACTTTGGTGACATTTTCCTGTAACTTGTTCCCAGTACATTCTAAGTGGCTGCTGACTTTGTGAGGTCTCTAAAAGTGGGTTTTAGGAGCCCAACACAAAATACATGAGCCCCAATGCCTTCCTTCATACAAAACTGACACCCACTTTCCTTAAAAAATCGTGGCTCAAAATGGCATTTTTGGGCTGAGATAAGCACTTTGGTGACATTTTCCTGTAACTTGTTCCCAGTACATTCTAAGTGGCTGCTGACTTTGTGAGGTCTCTAAAAGTGGGTTTTAGGAGCCCAACACAAAATACATGAGCCCTAATGCCTTCTTTCAGACAAAACTGACTTCCACTTTCTTAAAAAAATCTTGGGTCAAAATAGCATTATTAGACTGAGATAAGCACTTTGGTGACATTTTCCTGTAACTTGTTCCCAGTACATTCTAAGTGGCTGCTGACTTTGTGAGGTCTCTAAAAGTGGGTTTTAGGAGCCCAACACAAAATACATGAGCCCCAATGCCTTCCTTCATACAAAACTGACACCCACTTTCCTTAAAAAATCGTGGCTCAAAATGGCATTTTTGGGCTGAGATAAGCACTTTGGTGACATTTTCCTGTAACTTGTTCCCAGTACATTCTAAGTGGCTGCTGACTTTGTGAGGTCTCTAAAAGTGGGTTTTAGGAGCCCAACACCAAAATACATGAGCCCCAATGCCTTCCTTCATACAAAACTGACACCCACTTTCCTTAAAAAATCGTGGCTCAAAATGGCATTTTTGGGCTGAGATAAGCACTTTGGTGACATTTTCCTGTAACTTGTTCCCAGTACATTCTAAGTGGCTGCTGACTTTGTGAGGTCTCTAAAAGTGGGTTTTAGGAGCCCAACACAAAATACATGAGCCCTAATGCCTTCTTTCAGACAAAACTGACTTCCACTTTCTTAAAAAAATCTTGGGTCAAAATAGCATTATTAGACTGAGATAAGCACTTTGGTGACATTTTCCTGTAACTTGTTCCCAGTACATTCTAAGTGGCTGCTGACTTTGTGAGGTCTCTAAAAGTGGGTTTTAGGAGCCCAACACAAAATACATGAGCCCTAATGCCTTCTTTCAGACAAAACTGACTTCCACTTTCTTAAAAAAATCTTGGGTCAAAATAGCATTATTAGACTGAGATAAGCACTTTGGTGACATTTTCCTGTAACTTGTTCCCAGTACATTCTAAGTGGCTGCTGACTTTGTGAGGTCTCTAAAAGTGGGTTTTAGGAGCCCAACACAAAATACATGAGCCCCAATGCCTTCCTTCATACAAAACTGACACCCACTTTCCTTAAAAAATCTGTGGCTCAAAATAGCATTATTAGACTGAGATAAGCACTTTGGTGACATTTTCCTGTAACTTGTTCCCAGTACATTCTAAGTGGCTGCTGACTTTGTGAGGTCTCTAAAAGTGGGTTTTAGGAGCCCAACACAAAATACATGAGCCCCAATGCCTTCCTTCATACAAAACTGACACCCACTTTCCTTAAAAAATCGTGGCTCAAAATGGCATTTTTGGGCTGAGATAAGCACTTTGGTGACATTTTCCTGTAACTTGTTCCCAGTACATTCTAAGTGGCTGCTGACTTTGTGAGGTCTCTAAAAGTGGGTTTTAGGAGCCCAACACAAAATACATGAGCCCTAATGCCTTCTTTCAGACAAAACTGACTTCCACTTTCTTAAAAAAATCTTGGGTCAAAATAGCATTATTAGACTGAGATAAGCACTTTGGTGACATTTTCCTGTAACTTGTTCCCAGTACATTCTAAGTGGCTGCTGACTTTGTGAGGTCTCTAAAAGTGGGTTTTAGGAGCCCAACACAAAATACATGAGCCCCAATGCCTTCCTTCATACAAAACTGACACCCACTTTCCTTAAAAAATCGTGGCTCAAAATGGCATTTTTGGGCTGAGATAAGCACTTTGGTGACATTTTCCTGTAACTTGTTCCCAGTACATTCTAAGTGGCTGCTGACTTTGTGAGGTCTCTAAAAGTGGGTTTTAGGAGCCCAACACAAAATACATGAGCCCTAATGCCTTCTTTCAGACAAAACTGACTTCCACTTTCTTAAAAAAATCTTGGGTCAAAATAGCATTATTAGACTGAGATAAGCACTTTGGTGACATTTTCCTGTAACTTGTTCCCAGTACATTCTAAGTGGCTGCTGACTTTGTGAGGTCTCTAAAAGTGGGTTTTAGGAGCCCAACACAAAATACATGAGCCCCAATGCCTTCCTTCATACAAAACTGACACCCACTTTCCTTAAAAAATCGTGGCTCAAAATGGCATTTTTGGGCTGAGATAAGCACTTTGGTGACATTTTCCTGTAACTTGTTCCCAGTACATTCTAAGTGGCTGCTGACTTTGTGAGGTCTCTAAAAGTGGGTTTTAGGAGCCCAACACAAAATACATGAGCCCCAATGCCTTCCTTCATACAAAACTGACACCCACTTTCCTTAAAAAATCGTGGCTCAAAATGGCATTTTTGGGCTGAGATAAGCACTTTGGTGACATTTTCCTGTAACTTGTTCCCAGTACATTCTAAGTGGCTGCTGACTTTGTGAGGTCTCTAAAAGTGGGTTTTAGGAGCCCAACACAAAATACATGAGCCCTAATGCCTTCTTTCAGACAAAACTGACTTCCACTTTCTTAAAAAAATCTTGGGTCAAAATAGCATTATTAGACTGAGATAAGCACTTTGGTGACATTTTCCTGTAACTTGTTCCCAGTACATTCTAAGTGGCTGCTGACTTTGTGAGGTCTCTAAAAGTGGGTTTTAGGAGCCCAACACAAAATACATGAGCCCCAATGCCTTCCTTCATACAAAACTGACACCCACTTTCCTTAAAAAATCGTGGCTCAAAATGGCATTTTTGGGCTGAGATAAGCACTTTGGTGACATTTTCCTGTAACTTGTTCCCAGTACATTCTAAGTGGCTGCTGACTTTGTGAGGTCTCTAAAAGTGGGTTTTAGGAGCCCAACACAAAATACATGAGCCCTAATGCCTTCTTTCAGACAAAACTGACTTCCACTTTCTTAAAAAAATCTTGGGTCAAAATAGCATTATTAGACTGAGATAAGCACTTTGGTGACATTTTCCTGTAACTTGTTCCCAGTACATTCTAAGTGGCTGCTGACTTTGTGAGGTCTCTAAAAGTGGGTTTTAGGAGCCCAACACAAAATACATGAGCCCCAATGCCTTCCTTCATACAAAACTGACACCCACTTTCCTTAAAAAATCGTGGCTCAAAATGGCATTTTTGGGCTGAGATAAGCACTTTGGTGACATTTTCCTGTAACTTGTTCCCAGTACATTCTAAGTGGCTGCTGACTTTGTGAGGTCTCTAAAAGTGGGTTTTAGGAGCCCAACACAAAATACATGAGCCCTAATGCCTTCCTTCAGACAGAACTGACACCCACTTTCTTTAAAAAATCGTGGTTCAAAATAGCATTTTTGGGCTGAGATAAGCACTTTGGTGACATTTTCCTGTAACTTGTTCCCAGTACATTTTAAGTGGCTGCTGACTTTGTGAGGTCTGTAAAATTGGGTTTTAGGAGCCCAACACAAAATACATGAGCCCTAATGCCTTCTTTCAGACAAAACTGACTTCCACTTTCTTAAAAAAATCTTGGGTCAAAATAGCATTATTAGACTGAGATAAGCACTTTGGTGACATTTTCCTGTAACTTGTTCCCAGTACATTCTAAGTGGCTGCTGACTTTGTGAGGTCTCTAAAAGTGGGTTTTAGGAGCCCAACACAAAATACATGAGCCCCAATGCCTTCCTTCATACAAAACTGACACCCACTTTCCTTAAAAAATCGTGGCTCAAAATGGCATTTTTGGGCTGAGATAAGCACTTTGGTGACATTTTCCTGTAACTTGTTCCCAGTACATTCTAAGTGGCTGCTGACTTTGTGAGGTCTCTAAAAGTGGGTTTTAGGAGCCCAACACAAAATACATGAGCCCTAATGCCTTCTTTCAGACAAAACTGACTTCCACTTTCTTAAAAAAATCTTGGGTCAAAATAGCATTATTAGACTGAGATAAGCACTTTGGTGACATTTTCCTGTAACTTGTTCCCAGTACATTCTAAGTGGCTGCTGACTTTGTGAGGTCTCTAAAAGTGGGTTTTAGGAGCCCAACACAAAATACATGAGCCCCAATGCCTTCCTTCATACAAAACTGACACCCACTTTCCTTAAAAAATCGTGGCTCAAAATGGCATTTTTGGGCTGAGATAAGCACTTTGGTGACATTTTCCTGTAACTTGTTCCCAGTACATTCTAAGTGGCTGCTGACTTTGTGAGGTCTCTAAAAGTGGGTTTTAGGAGCCCAACACAAAATACATGAGCCCTAATGCCTTCTTTCAGACAAAACTGACTTCCACTTTCTTAAAAAAATCTTGGGTCAAAATAGCATTATTAGACTGAGATAAGCACTTTGGTGACATTTTCCTGTAACTTGTTCCCAGTACATTCTAAGTGGCTGCTGACTTTGTGAGGTCTCTAAAAGTGGGTTTTAGGAGCCCAACACAAAATACATGAGCCCCAATGCCTTCCTTCATACAAAACTGACACCCACTTTCCTTAAAAAATCGTGGCTCAAAATGGCATTTTTGGGCTGAGATAAGCACTTTGGTGACATTTTCCTGTAACTTGTTCCCAGTACATTCTAAGTGGCTGCTGACTTTGTGAGGTCTCTAAAAGTGGGTTTTAGGAGCCCAACACAAAATACATGAGCCCTAATGCCTTCCTTCAGACAGAACTGACACCCACTTTCTTTAAAAAATCGTGGTTCAAAATAGCATTTTTGGGCTGAGATAAGCACTTTGGTGACATTTTCCTGTAACTTGTTCCCAGTACATTCTAAGTGGCTGCTGACTTTGTGAGGTCTCTAAAAGTGGGTTTTAGGAGCCCAACACAAAATACATGAGCCCCAATGCCTTCCTTCATACAAAACTGACACCCACTTTCCTTAAAAAATCGTGGCTCAAAATGGCATTTTTGGGCTGAGATAAGCACTTTGGTGACATTTTCCTGTAACTTGTTCCCAGTACATTCTAAGTGGCTGCTGACTTTGTGAGGTCTCTAAAAGTGGGTTTTAGGAGCCCAACACAAAATACATGAGCCCTAATGCCTTCTTTCAGACAAAACTGACTTCCACTTTCTTAAAAAAATCTTGGGTCAAAATAGCATTATTAGACTGAGATAAGCACTTTGGTGACATTTTCCTGTAACTTGTTCCCAGTACATTCTAAGTGGCTGCTGACTTTGTGAGGTCTCTAAAAGTGGGTTTTAGGAGCCCAACACAAAATACATGAGCCCTAATGCCTTCTTTCAGACAAAACTGACTTCCACTTTCTTAAAAAAATCTTGGGTCAAAATAGCATTATTAGACTGAGATAAGCACTTTGGTGACATTTTCCTGTAACTTGTTCCCAGTACATTCTAAGTGGCTGCTGACTTTGTGAGGTCTCTAAAAGTGGGTTTTAGGAGCCCAACACAAAATACATGAGCCCCAATGCCTTCCTTCATACAAAACTGACACCCACTTTCCTTAAAAAATCGTGGCTCAAAATGGCATTTTTGGGCTGAGATAAGCACTTTGGTGACATTTTCCTGTAACTTGTTCCCAGTACATTCTAAGTGGCTGCTGACTTTGTGAGGTCTCTAAAAGTGGGTTTTAGGAGCCCAACACAAAATACATGAGCCCTAATGCCTTCTTTCAGACAAAACTGACTTCCACTTTCTTAAAAAAATCTTGGGTCAAAATAGCATTATTAGACTGAGATAAGCACTTTGGTGACATTTTCCTGTAACTTGTTCCCAGTACATTCTAAGTGGCTGCTGACTTTGTGAGGTCTCTAAAAGTGGGTTTTAGGAGCCCAACACAAAATACATGAGCCCCAATGCCTTCCTTCATACAAAACTGACACCCACTTTCCTTAAAAAATCGTGGCTCAAAATGGCATTTTTGGGCTGAGATAAGCACTTTGGTGACATTTTCCTGTAACTTGTTCCCAGTACATTCTAAGTGGCTGCTGACTTTGTGAGGTCTCTAAAAGTGGGTTTTAGGAGCCCAACACAAAATACATGAGCCCCAATGCCTTCCTTCATACAAAACTGACACCCACTTTCCTTAAAAAATCGTGGCTCAAAATGGCATTTTTGGGCTGAGATAAGCACTTTGGTGACATTTTCCTGTAACTTGTTCCCAGTACATTCTAAGTGGCTGCTGACTTTGTGAGGTCTCTAAAAGTGGGTTTTAGGAGCCCAACACAAAATACATGAGCCCTAATGCCTTCTTTCAGACAAAACTGACTTCCACTTTCTTAAAAAATCTTGGGTCAAAATAGCATTATTAGACTGAGATAAGCACTTTGGTGACATTTTCCTGTAACTTGTTCCCAGTACATTCTAAGTGGCTGCTGACTTTGTGAGGTCTCTAAAAGTGGGTTTTAGGAGCCCAACACAAAATACATGAGCCCCAATGCCTTCCTTCATACAAAACTGACACCCACTTTCCTTAAAAAATCGTGGCTCAAAATGGCATTTTTGGGCTGAGATAAGCACTTTGGTGACATTTTCCTGTAACTTGTTCCCAGTACATTCTAAGTGGCTGCTGACTTTGTGAGGTCTCTAAAAGTGGGTTTTAGGAGCCCAACACAAAATACATGAGCCCCAATGCCTTCCTTCATACAAAACTGACACCCACTTTCCTTAAAAAATCGTGGCTCAAAATGGCATTTTTGGGCTGAGATAAGCACTTTGGTGACATTTTCCTGTAACTTGTTCCCAGTACATTCTAAGTGGCTGCTGACTTTGTGAGGTCTCTAAAAGTGGGTTTTAGGAGCCCAACACAAAATACATGAGCCCTAATGCCTTCTTTCAGACAAAACTGACTTCCACTTTCTTAAAAAAATCTTGGGTCAAAATAGCATTATTAGACTGAGATAAGCACTTTGGTGACATTTTCCTGTAACTTGTTCCCAGTACATTCTAAGTGGCTGCTGACTTTGTGAGGTCTCTAAAAGTGGGTTTTAGGAGCCCAACACAAAATACATGAGCCCCAATGCCTTCCTTCATACAAAACTGACACCCACTTTCCTTAAAAAATCGTGGCTCAAAATGGCATTTTTGGGCTGAGATAAGCACTTTGGTGACATTTTCCTGTAACTTGTTCCCAGTACATTTTAAGTGGCTGCTGACTTTGTGAGGTCTGTAAAATTGGGTTTTAGGAGCCCAACACAAAATACATGAGCCCTAATGCCTTCTTTCAGACAAAACTGACTTCCACTTTCTTAAAAAAATCTTGGGTCAAAATAGCATTATTAGACTGAGATAAGCACTTTGGTGACATTTTCCTGTAACTTGTTCCCAGTACATTCTAAGTGGCTGCTGACTTTGTGAGGTCTCTAAAAGTGGGTTTTAGGAGCCCAACACAAAATACATGAGCCCCAATGCCTTCCTTCATACAAAACTGACACCCACTTTCCTTAAAAAATCGTGGCTCAAAATGGCATTTTTGGGCTGAGATAAGCACTTTGGTGACATTTTCCTGTAACTTGTTCCCAGTACATTCTAAGTGGCTGCTGACTTTGTGAGGTCTCTAAAAGTGGGTTTTAGGAGCCCAACACAAAATACATGAGCCCTAATGCCTTCTTTCAGACAAAACTGACTTCCACTTTCTTAAAAAAATCTTGGGTCAAAATAGCATTATTAGACTGAGATAAGCACTTTGGTGACATTTTCCTGTAACTTGTTCCCAGTACATTCTAAGTGGCTGCTGACTTTGTGAGGTCTCTAAAAGTGGGTTTTAGGAGCCCAACACAAAATACATGAGCCCCAATGCCTTCCTTCATACAAAACTGACACCCACTTTCCTTAAAAAATCGTGGCTCAAAATGGCATTTTTGGGCTGAGATAAGCACTTTGGTGACATTTTCCTGTAACTTGTTCCCAGTACATTCTAAGTGGCTGCTGACTTTGTGAGGTCTCTAAAAGTGGGTTTTAGGAGCCCAACACAAAATACATGAGCCCTAATGCCTTCTTTCAGACAAAACTGACTTCCACTTTCTTAAAAAAATCTTGGGTCAAAATAGCATTATTAGACTGAGATAAGCACTTTGGTGACATTTTCCTGTAACTTGTTCCCAGTACATTCTAAGTGGCTGCTGACTTTGTGAGGTCTCTAAAAGTGGGTTTTAGGAGCCCAACACAAAATACATGAGCCCCAATGCCTTCCTTCATACAAAACTGACACCCACTTTCCTTAAAAAATCGTGGCTCAAAATGGCATTTTTGGGCTGAGATAAGCACTTTGGTGACATTTTCCTGTAACTTGTTCCCAGTACATTCTAAGTGGCTGCTGACTTTGTGAGGTCTCTAAAAGTGGGTTTTAGGAGCCCAACACAAAATACATGAGCCCTAATGCCTTCTTTCAGACAAAACTGACTTCCACTTTCTTAAAAAAATCTTGGGTCAAAATAGCATTATTAGACTGAGATAAGCACTTTGGTGACATTTTCCTGTAACTTGTTCCCAGTACATTCTAAGTGGCTGCTGACTTTGTGAGGTCTCTAAAAGTGGGTTTTAGGAGCCCAACATAAAATACATGAGCCCCAATGCCTTCCTTCATACAAAACTGACACCCACTTTCCTTAAAAAATCGTGGCTCAAAATGGCATTTTTGGGCTGAGATAAGCACTTTGGTGACATTTTCCTGTAACTTGTTCCCAGTACATTCTAAGTGGCTGCTGACTTTGTGAGGTCTCTAAAAGTGGGTTTTAGGAGCCCAACACAAAATACATGAGCCCTAATGCCTTCTTTCAGACAAAACTGACTTCCACTTTCTTAAAAAAATCTTGGGTCAAAATAGCATTATTAGACTGAGATAAGCACTTTGGTGACATTTTCCTGTAACTTGTTCCCAGTACATTCTAAGTGGCTGCTGACTTTGTGAGGTCTCTAAAAGTGGGTTTTAGGAGCCCAACACAAAATACATGAGCCCCAATGCCTTCCTTCATACAAAACTGACACCCACTTTCCTTAAAAAATCGTGGCTCAAAATGGCATTTTTGGGCTGAGATAAGCACTTTGGTGACATTTTCCTGTAACTTGTTCCCAGTACATTCTAAGTGGCTGCTGATTTGTGAGGTCTCTAAAAGTGGGTTTTAGGAGCCCAACACAAAATACATGAGCCCTAATGCCTTCTTTCAGACAAAACTGACTTCCACTTTCTTAAAAAAATCTTGGGTCAAAATAGCATTATTAGACTGAGATAAGCACTTTGGTGACATTTTCCTGTAACTTGTTCCCAGTACATTCTAAGTGGCTGCTGACTTTGTGAGGTCTCTAAAAGTGGGTTTTAGGAGCCCAACACAAAATACATGAGCCCCAATGCCTTCCTTCATACAAAACTGACACCCACTTTCCTTAAAAAATTGTGGCTCAAAATGGCATTTTTGGGCTGAGATAAGCACTTTGGTGACATTTTCCTGTAACTTGTTCCCAGTACATTCTAAGTGGCTGCTGACTTTGTGAGGTCTCTAAAAGTGGGTTTTAGGAGCCCAACACAAAATACATGAGCCCCAATGCCTTCCTTCATACAAAACTGACACCCACTTTCCTTAAAAAATCGTGGCTCAAAATGGCATTTTTGGGCTGAGATAAGCACTTTGGTGACATTTTCCTGTAACTTGTTCCCAGTACATTCTAAGTGGCTGCTGACTTTGTGAGGTCTCTAAAAGTGGGTTTTAGGAGCCCAACACAAAATACATGAGCCCCAATGCCTTCCTTCATACAAAACTGACACCCACTTTCCTTAAAAAATCGTGGCTCAAAATGGCATTTTTGGGCTGAGATAAGCACTTTGGTGACATTTTCCTGTAACTTGTTCCCAGTACATTCTAAGTGGCTGCTGACTTTGTGAGGTCTCTAAAAGTGGGTTTTAGGAGCCCAACACAAAATACATGAGCCCTAATGCCTTCTTTCAGACAAAACTGACTTCCACTTTCTTAAAAAAATCTTGGGTCAAAATAGCATTATTAGACTGAGATAAGCACTTTGGTGACATTTTCCTGTAACTTGTTCCCAGTACATTCTAAGTGGCTGCTGACTTTGTGAGGTCTCTAAAAGTGGGTTTTAGGAGCCCAACACAAAATACATGAGCCCCAATGCCTTCCTTCATACAAAACTGACACCCACTTTCCTTAAAAAATCGTGGCTCAAAATGGCATTTTTGGGCTGAGATAAGCACTTTGGTGACATTTTCCTGTAACTTGTTCCCAGTACATTCTAAGTGGCTGCTGACTTTGTGAGGTCTCTAAAAGTGGGTTTTAGGAGCCCAACACAAAATACATGAGCCCTAATGCCTTCTTTCAGACAAAACTGACTTCCACTTTCTTAAAAAAATCTTGGGTCAAAATAGCATTATTAGACTGAGATAAGCACTTTGGTGACATTTTCCTGTAACTTGTTCCCAGTACATTCTAAGTGGCTGCTGACTTTGTGAGGTCTCTAAAAGTGGGTTTTAGGAGCCCAACACAAAATACATGAGCCCCAATGCCTTCCTTCATACAAAACTGACACCCACTTTCCTTAAAAAATCGTGGCTCAAAATGGCATTTTTGGGCTGAGATAAGCACTTTGGTGACATTTTCCTGTAACTTGTTCCCAGTACATTCTAAGTGGCTGCTGACTTTGTGAGGTCTCTAAAAGTGGGTTTTAGGAGCCCAACACAAAATACATGAGCCCCAATGCCTTCCTTCATACAAAACTGACACCCACTTTCCTTAAAAAATCGTGGCTCAAAATGGCATTTTTGGGCTGAGATAAGCACTTTGGTGACATTTTCCTGTAACTTGTTCCCAGTACATTCTAAGTGGCTGCTGACTTTGTGAGGTCTCTAAAAGTGGGTTTTAGGAGCCCAACACAAAATACATGAGCCCTAATGCCTTCTTTCAGACAAAACTGACTTCCACTTTCTTAAAAAAATCTTGGGTCAAAATATCATTATTAGACTGAGATAAGCACTTTGGTGACATTTTCCTGTAACTTGTTCCCAGTACATTCTAAGTGGCTGCTGACTTTGTGAGGTCTCTAAAAGTGGGTTTTAGGAGCCCAACACAAAATACATGAGCCCTAATGCCTTCTTTCAGACAAAACTGACTTCCACTTTCTTAAAAAAATCTTGGGTCAAAATAGCATTATTAGACTGAGATAAGCACTTTGGTGACATTTTCCTGTAACTTGTTCCCAGTACATTCTAAGTGGCTGCTGACTTTGTGAGGTCTCTAAAAGTGGGTTTTAGGAGCCCAACACAAAATACATGAGCCCCAATGCCTTCCTTCATACAAAACTGACACCCACTTTCCTTAAAAAATCGTGGCTCAAAATGGCATTTTTGGGCTGAGATAAGCACTTTGGTGACATTTTCCTGTAACTTGTTCCCAGTACATTCTAAGTGGCTGCTGACTTTGTGAGGTCTCTAAAAGTGGGTTTTAGGAGCCCAACACAAAATACATGAGCCCTAATGCCTTCTTTCAGACAAAACTGACTTCCACTTTCTTAAAAAAATCTTGGGTCAAAATAGCATTATTAGACTGAGATAAGCACTTTGGTGACATTTTCCTGTAACTTGTTCCCAGTACATTCTAAGTGGCTGCTGACTTTGTGAGGTCTCTAAAAGTGGGTTTTAGGAGCCCAACACAAAATACATGAGCCCCAATGCCTTCCTTCATACAAAACTGACACCCACTTTCCTTAAAAAATCGTGGCTCAAAATGGCATTTTTGGGCTGAGATAAGCACTTTGGTGACATTTTCCTGTAACTTGTTCCCAGTACATTCTAAGTGGCTGCTGACTTTGTGAGGTCTCTAAAAGTGGGTTTTAGGAGCCCAACACAAAATACATGAGCCCTAATGCCTTCTTTCAGACAAAACTGACTTCCACTTTCTTAAAAAAATCTTGGGTCAAAATAGCATTATTAGACTGAGATAAGCACTTTGGTGACATTTTCCTGTAACTTGTTCCCAGTACATTCTAAGTGGCTGCTGACTTTGTGAGGTCTCTAAAAGTGGGTTTTAGGAGCCCAACACAAAATACATGAGCCCCAATGCCTTCCTTCATACAAAACTGACACCCACTTTCCTTAAAAAATCGTGGCTCAAAATGGCATTTTTGGGCTGAGATAAGCACTTTGGTGACATTTTCCTGTAACTTGTTCCCAGTACATTCTAAGTGGCTGCTGACTTTGTGAGGTCTCTAAAAGTGGGTTTTAGGAGCCCAACACAAAATACATGAGCCCTAATGCCTTCTTTCAGACAAAACTGACTTCCACTTTCTTAAAAAAATCTTGGGTCAAAATAGCATTATTAGACTGAGATAAGCACTTTGGTGACATTTTCCTGTAACTTGTTCCCAGTACATTCTAAGTGGCTGCTGACTTTGTGAGGTCTCTAAAAGTGGGTTTTAGGAGCCCAACACAAAATACATGAGCCCCAATGCCTTCCTTCATACAAAACTGACACCCACTTTCCTTAAAAAATCGTGGCTCAAAATGGCATTTTTGGGCTGAGATAAGCACTTTGGTGACATTTTCCTGTAACTTGTTCCCAGTACATTCTAAGTGGCTGCTGACTTTGTGAGGTCTCTAAAAGTGGGTTTTAGGAGCCCAACACAAAATACATGAGCCCTAATGCCTTCTTTCAGACAAAACTGACTTCCACTTTCTTAAAAAAATCTTGGGTCAAAATAGCATTATTAGACTGAGATAAGCACTTTGGTGACATTTTCCTGTAACTTGTTCCCAGTACATTCTAAGTGGCTGCTGACTTTGTGAGGTCTCTAAAAGTGGGTTTTAGGAGCCCAACACAAAATACATGAGCCCCAATGCCTTCCTTCATACAAAACTGACACCCACTTTCCTTAAAAAATCGTGGCTCAAAATGGCATTTTTGGGCTGAGATAAGCACTTTGGTGACATTTTCCTGTAACTTGTTCCCAGTACATTCTAAGTGGCTGCTGACTTTGTGAGGTCTCTAAAAGTGGGTTTTAGGAGCCCAACACAAAATACATGAGCCCTAATGCCTTCCTTCAGACAGAACTGACACCCACTTTCTTTAAAAAATCGTGGTTCAAAATAGCATTTTTGGGCTGAGATAAGCACTTTGGTGACATTTTCCTGTAACTTGTTCCCAGTACATTTTAAGTGGCTGCTGACTTTGTGAGGTCTGTAAAATTGGGTTTTAGGAGCCCAACACAAAATACATGAGCCCTAATGCCTTCTTTCAGACAAAACTGACTTCCACTTTCTTAAAAAAATCTTGGGTCAAAATAGCATTATTAGACTGAGATAAGCACTTTGGTGACATTTTCCTGTAACTTGTTCCCAGTACATTCTAAGTGGCTGCTGACTTTGTGAGGTCTCTAAAAGTGGGTTTTAGGAGCCCAACACAAAATACATGAGCCCCAATGCCTTCCTTCATACAAAACTGACACCCACTTTCCTTAAAAAATCGTGGCTCAAAATGGCATTTTTGGGCTGAGATAAGCACTTTGGTGACATTTTCCTGTAACTTGTTCCCAGTACATTCTAAGTGGCTGCTGACTTTGTGAGGTCTCTAAAAGTGGGTTTTAGGAGCCCAACACAAAATACATGAGCCCTAATGCCTTCTTTCAGACAAAACTGACTTCCACTTTCTTAAAAAAATCTTGGGTCAAAATAGCATTATTAGACTGAGATAAGCACTTTGGTGACATTTTCCTGTAACTTGTTCCCAGTACATTCTAAGTGGCTGCTGACTTTGTGAGGTCTCTAAAAGTGGGTTTTAGGAGCCCAACACAAAATACATGAGCCCCAATGCCTTCCTTCATACAAAACTGACACCCACTTTCCTTAAAAAATCGTGGCTCAAAATGGCATTTTTGGGCTGAGATAAGCACTTTGGTGACATTTTCCTGTAACTTGTTCCCAGTACATTCTAAGTGGCTGCTGACTTTGTGAGGTCTCTAAAAGTGGGTTTTAGGAGCCCAACACAAAATACATGAGCCCTAATGCCTTCTTTCAGACAAAACTGACTTCCACTTTCTTAAAAAAATCTTGGGTCAAAATAGCATTATTAGACTGAGATAAGCACTTTGGTGACATTTTCCTGTAACTTGTTCCCAGTACATTCTAAGTGGCTGCTGACTTTGTGAGGTCTCTAAAAGTGGGTTTTAGGAGCCCAACACAAAATACATGAGCCCCAATGCCTTCCTTCATACAAAACTGACACCCACTTTCCTTAAAAAATCGTGGCTCAAAATGGCATTTTTGGGCTGAGATAAGCACTTTGGTGACATTTTCCTGTAACTTGTTCCCAGTACATTCTAAGTGGCTGCTGACTTTGTGAGGTCTCTAAAAGTGGGTTTTAGGAGCCCAACACAAAATACATGAGCCCTAATGCCTTCTTTCAGACAAAACTGACTTCCACTTTCTTAAAAAAATCTTGGGTCAAAATAGCATTATTAGACTGAGATAAGCACTTTGGTGACATTTTCCTGTAACTTGTTCCCAGTACATTCTAAGTGGCTGCTGACTTTGTGAGGTCTCTAAAAGTGGGTTTTAGGAGCCCAACACAAAATACATGAGCCCCAATGCCTTCCTTCATACAAAACTGACACCCACTTTCCTTAAAAAATTGTGGCTCAAAATGGCATTTTTGGGCTGAGATAAGCACTTTGGTGACATTTTCCTGTAACTTGTTCCCAGTACATTCTAAGTGGCTGCTGACTTTGTGAGGTCTCTAAAAGTGGGTTTTAGGAGCCCAACACAAAATACATGAGCCCCAATGCCTTCCTTCATACAAAACTGACACCCACTTTCCTTAAAAAATCGTGGCTCAAAATGGCATTTTTGGGCTGAGATAAGCACTTTGGTGACATTTTCCTGTAACTTGTTCCCAGTACATTCTAAGTGGCTGCTGACTTTGTGAGGTCTCTAAAAGTGGGTTTTAGGAGCCCAACACAAAATACATGAGCCCTAATGCCTTCTTTCAGACAAAACTGACTTCCACTTTCTTAAAAAAATCTTGGGTCAAAATAGCATTATTAGACTGAGATAAGCACTTTGGTGACATTTTCCTGTAACTTGTTCCCAGTACATTCTAAGTGGCTGCTGACTTTGTGAGGTCTCTAAAAGTGGGTTTTAGGAGCCCAACACAAAATACATGAGCCCTAATGCCTTCTTTCAGACAAAACTGACTTCCACTTTCTTAAAAAAATCTTGGGTCAAAATAGCATTATTAGACTGAGATAAGCACTTTGGTGACATTTTCCTGTAACTTGTTCCCAGTACATTCTAAGTGGCTGCTGACTTTGTGAGGTCTCTAAAAGTGGGTTTTAGGAGCCCAACACAAAATACATGAGCCCCAATGCCTTCCTTCATACAAAACTGACACCCACTTTCCTTAAAAAATCGTGGCTCAAAATGGCATTTTTGGGCTGAGATAAGCACTTTGGTGACATTTTCCTGTAACTTGTTCCCAGTACATTCTAAGTGGCTGCTGACTTTGTGAGGTCTCTAAAAGTGGGTTTTAGGAGCCCAACACAAAATACATGAGCCCTAATGCCTTCTTTCAGACAAAACTGACTTCCACTTTCTTAAAAAAATCTTGGGTCAAAATAGCATTATTAGACTGAGATAAGCACTTTGGTGACATTTTCCTGTAACTTGTTCCCAGTACATTCTAAGTGGCTGCTGACTTTGTGAGGTCTCTAAAAGTGGGTTTTAGGAGCCCAACACAAAATACATGAGCCCCAATGCCTTCCTTCATACAAAACTGACACCCACTTTCCTTAAAAAATCGTGGCTCAAAATGGCATTTTTGGGCTGAGATAAGCACTTTGGTGACATTTTCCTGTAACTTGTTCCCAGTACATTCTAAGTGGCTGCTGACTTTGTGAGGTCTCTAAAAGTGGGTTTTAGGAGCCCAACACAAAATACATGAGCCCCAATGCCTTCCTTCATACAAAACTGACACCCACTTTCCTTAAAAAATCGTGGCTCAAAATGGCATTTTTGGGCTGAGATAAGCACTTTGGTGACATTTTCCTGTAACTTGTTCCCAGTACATTCTAAGTGGCTGCTGACTTTGTGAGGTCTCTAAAAGTGGGTTTTAGGAGCCCAACACAAAATACATGAGCCCTAATGCCTTCCTTCAGACAGAACTGACACCCACTTTCTTTAAAAAATCGTGGTTCAAAATAGCATTTTTGGGCTGAGATAAGCACTTTGGTGACATTTTCCTGTAACTTGTTCCCAGTACATTTTAAGTGGCTGCTGACTTTGTGAGGTCTGTAAAATTGGGTTTTAGGAGCCCAACACAAAATACATGAGCCCTAATGCCTTCTTTCAGACAAAACTGACTTCCACTTTCTTAAAAAAATCTTGGGTCAAAATAGCATTATTAGACTGAGATAAGCACTTTGGTGACATTTTCCTGTAACTTGTTCCCAGTACATTCTAAGTGGCTGCTGACTTTGTGAGGTCTCTAAAAGTGGGTTTTAGGAGCCCAACACAAAATACATGAGCCCCAATGCCTTCCTTCATACAAAACTGACACCCACTTTCCTTAAAAAATCGTGGCTCAAAATGGCATTTTTGGGCTGAGATAAGCACTTTGGTGACATTTTCCTGTAACTTGTTCCCAGTACATTCTAAGTGGCTGCTGACTTTGTGAGGTCTCTAAAAGTGGGTTTTAGGAGCCCAACACAAAATACATGAGCCCTAATGCCTTCTTTCAGACAAAACTGACTTCCACTTTCTTAAAAAAATCTTGGGTCAAAATAGCATTATTAGACTGAGATAAGCACTTTGGTGACATTTTCCTGTAACTTGTTCCCAGTACATTCTAAGTGGCTGCTGACTTTGTGAGGTCTCTAAAAGTGGGTTTTAGGAGCCCAACACAAAATACATGAGCCCCAATGCCTTCCTTCATACAAAACTGACACCCACTTTCCTTAAAAAATCGTGGCTCAAAATGGCATTTTTGGGCTGAGATAAGCACTTTGGTGACATTTTCCTGTAACTTGTTCCCAGTACATTCTAAGTGGCTGCTGACTTTGTGAGGTCTCTAAAAGTGGGTTTTAGGAGCCCAACACAAAATACATGAGCCCTAATGCCTTCTTTCAGACAAAACTGACTTCCACTTTCTTAAAAAAATCTTGGGTCAAAATAGCATTATTAGACTGAGATAAGCACTTAGGTGACATTTTCCTGTAACTTGTTCCCAGTACATTCTAAGTGGCTGCTGACTTTGTGAGGTCTCTAAAAGTGGGTTTTAGGAGCCCAACACAAAATACATGAGCCCCAATGCCTTCCTTCATACAAAACTGACACCCACTTTCCTTAAAAAATCGTGGCTCAAAATGGCATTTTTGGGCTGAGATAAGCACTTTGGTGACATTTTCCTGTAACTTGTTCCCAGTACATTCTAAGTGGCTGCTGACTTTGTGAGGTCTCTAAAAGTGGGTTTTAGGAGCCCAACACAAAATACATGAGCCCTAATGCCTTCTTTCAGACAAAACTGACTTCCACTTTCTTAAAAAAATCTTGGGTCAAAATAGCATTATTAGACTGAGATAAGCACTTTGGTGACATTTTCCTGTAACTTGTTCCCAGTACATTCTAAGTGGCTGCTGACTTTGTGAGGTCTCTAAAAGTGGGTTTTAGGAGCCCAACACAAAATACATGAGCCCCAATGCCTTCCTTCATACAAAACTGACACCCACTTTCTTAAAAAAATCGTGGCTCAAAATGGCATTTTTGGGCTGAGATAAGCACTTTGGTGACATTTTCCTGTAACTTGTTCCCAGTACATTCTAAGTGGCTGCTGACTTTGTGAGGTCTCTAAAAGTGGGTTTTAGGAGCCCAACACAAAATACATGAGCCCTAATGCCTTCTTTCAGACAAAACTGACTTCCACTTTCTTAAAAAAATCTTGGGTCAAAATAGCATTATTAGACTGAGATAAGCACTTTGGTGACATTTTCCTGTAACTTGTTCCCAGTACATTCTAAGTGGCTGCTGACTTTGTGAGGTCTCTAAAAGTGGGTTTTAGGAGCCCAACACAAAATACATGAGCCCCAATGCCTTCCTTCATACAAAACTGACACCCACTTTCCTTAAAAAATCGTGGCTCAAAATGGCATTTTTGGGCTGAGATAAGCACTTTGGTGACATTTTCCTGTAACTTGTTCCCAGTACATTCTAAGTGGCTGCTGACTTTGTGAGGTCTCTAAAAGTGGGTTTTAGGAGCCCAACACAAAATACATGAGCCCTAATGCCTTCTTTCAGACAAAACTGACTTCCACTTTCTTAAAAAAATCTTGGGTCAAAATAGCATTATTAGACTGAGATAAGCACTTTGGTGACATTTTCCTGTAACTTGTTCCCAGTACATTCTAAGTGGCTGCTGACTTTGTGAGGTCTCTAAAAGTGGGTTTTAGGAGCCCAACACAAAATACATGAGCCCCAATGCCTTCCTTCATACAAAACTGACACCCACTTTCCTTAAAAAATCGTGGCTCAAAATGGCATTTTTGGGCTGAGATAAGCACTTTGGTGACATTTTCCTGTAACTTGTTCCCAGTACATTCTAAGTGGCTGCTGACTTTGTGAGGTCTCTAAAAGTGGGTTTTAGGAGCCCAACACAAAATACATGAGCCCCAATGCCTTCCTTCATACAAAACTGACACCCACTTTCCTTAAAAAATCGTGGCTCAAAATGGCATTTTTGGGCTGAGATAAGCACTTTGGTGACATTTTCCTGTAACTTGTTCCCAGTACATTCTAAGTGGCTGCTGACTTTGTGAGGTCTCTAAAAGTGGGTTTTAGGAGCCCAACACAAAATACATGAGCCCTAATGCCTTCTTTCAGACAAAACTGACTTCCACTTTCTTAAAAAAATCTTGGGTCAAAATAGCATTATTAGACTGAGATAAGCACTTTGGTGACATTTTCCTGTAACTTGTTCCCAGTACATTCTAAGTGGCTGCTGACTTTGTGAGGTCTCTAAAAGTGGGTTTTAGGAGCCCAACACAAAATACATGAGCCCTAATGCCTTCTTTCAGACAAAACTGACTTCCACTTTCTTAAAAAAATCTTGGGTCAAAATAGCATTATTAGACTGAGATAAGCACTTTGGTGACATTTTCCTGTAACTTGTTCCCAGTACATTCTAAGTGGCTGCTGACTTTGTGAGGTCTCTAAAAGTGGGTTTTAGGAGCCCAACACAAAATACATGAGCCCCAATGCCTTCCTTCATACAAAACTGACACCCACTTTCCTTAAAAAATCGTGGCTCAAAATGGCATTTTTGGGCTGAGATAAGCACTTTGGTGACATTTTCCTGTAACTTGTTCCCAGTACATTCTAAGTGGCTGCTGACTTTGTGAGGTCTCTAAAAGTGGGTTTTAGGAGCCCAACACAAAATACATGAGCCCTAATGCCTTCTTTCAGACAAAACTGACTTCCACTTTCTTAAAAAAATCTTGGGTCAAAATAGCATTATTAGACTGAGATAAGCACTTTGGTGACATTTTCCTGTAACTTGTTCCCAGTACATTCTAAGTGGCTGCTGACTTTGTGAGGTCTCTAAAAGTGGGTTTTAGGAGCCCAACACAAAATACATGAGCCCCAATGCCTTCCTTCATACAAAACTGACACCCACTTTCCTTAAAAAATCGTGGCTCAAAATGGCATTTTTGGGCTGAGATAAGCACTTTGGTGACATTTTCCTGTAACTTGTTCCCAGTACATTCTAAGTGGCTGCTGACTTTGTGAGGTCTCTAAAAGTGGGTTTTAGGAGCCCAACACAAAATACATGAGCCCCAATGCCTTCCTTCATACAAAACTGACACCCACTTTCCTTAAAAAATCGTGGCTCAAAATGGCATTTTTGGGCTGAGATAAGCACTTTGGTGACATTTTCCTGTAACTTGTTCCCAGTACATTCTAAGTGGCTGCTGACTTTGTGAGGTCTCTAAAAGTGGGTTTTAGGAGCCCAACACAAAATACATGAGCCCTAATGCCTTCTTTCAGACAAAACTGACTTCCACTTTCTTAAAAAAATCTTGGGTCAAAATAGCATTATTAGACTGAGATAAGCACTTTGGTGACATTTTCCTGTAACTTGTTCCCAGTACATTCTAAGTGGCTGCTGACTTTGTGAGGTCTCTAAAAGTGGGTTTTAGGAGCCCAACACAAAATACATGAGCCCTAATGCCTTCTTTCAGACAAAACTGACTTCCACTTTCTTAAAAAAATCTTGGGTCAAAATAGCATTATTAGACTGAGATAAGCACTTTGGTGACATTTTCCTGTAACTTGTTCCCAGTACATTCTAAGTGGCTGCTGACTTTGTGAGGTCTCTAAAAGTGGGTTTTAGGAGCCCAACACAAAATACATGAGCCCCAATGCCTTCCTTCATACAAAACTGACACCCACTTTCCTTAAAAAATCGTGGCTCAAAATGGCATTTTTGGGCTGAGATAAGCACTTTGGTGACATTTTCCTGTAACTTGTTCCCAGTACATTCTAAGTGGCTGCTGACTTTGTGAGGTCTCTAAAAGTGGGTTTTAGGAGCCCAACACAAAATACATGAGCCCTAATGCCTTCTTTCAGACAAAACTGACTTCCACTTTCTTAAAAAAATCTTGGGTCAAAATAGCATTATTAGACTGAGATAAGCACTTTGGTGAAGTTTTCCTGTAACTTGTTCCCAGTACATTCTAAGTGGCTGCTGACTTTGTGAGGTCTCTAAAAGTGGGTTTTAGGAGCCCAACACAAAATACATGAGCCCCAATGCCTTCCTTCATACAAAACTGACACCCACTTTCCTTAAAAAATCGTGGCTCAAAATGGCATTTTTGGGCTGAGATAAGCACTTTGGTGACATTTTCCTGTAACTTGTTCCCAGTACATTCTAAGTGGCTGCTGACTTTGTGAGGTCTCTAAAAGTGGGTTTTAGGAGCCCAACACAAAATACATGAGCCCTAATGCCTTCTTTCAGACAAAACTGACTTCCACTTTCTTAAAAAAATCTTGGGTCAAAATAGCATTATTAGACTGAGATAAGCACTTTGGTGACATTTTCCTGTAACTTGTTCCCAGTACATTCTAAGTGGCTGCTGACTTTGTGAGGTCTCTAAAAGTGGGTTTTAGGAGCCCAACACAAAATACATGAGCCCCAATGCCTTCCTTCATACAAAACTGACACCCACTTTCCTTAAAAAATCGTGGCTCAAAATGGCATTTTTGGGCTGAGATAAGCACTTTGGTGACATTTTCCTGTAACTTGTTCCCAGTACATTCTAAGTGGCTGCTGACTTTGTGAGGTCTCTAAAAGTGGGTTTTAGGAGCCCAACACAAAATACATGAGCCCTAATGCCTTCTTTCAGACAAAACTGACTTCCACTTTCTTAAAAAAATCTTGGGTCAAAATAGCATTATTAGACTGAGATAAGCACTTTGGTGACATTTTCCTGTAACTTGTTCCCAGTACATTCTAAGTGGCTGCTGACTTTGTGAGGTCTCTAAAAGTGGGTTTTAGGAGCCCAACACAAAATACATGAGCCCCAATGCCTTCCTTCATACAAAACTGACACCCACTTTCCTTAAAAAATCGTGGCTCAAAATGGCATTTTTGGGCTGAGATAAGCACTTTGGTGACATTTTCCTGTAACTTGTTCCCAGTACATTCTAAGTGGCTGCTGACTTTGTGAGGTCTCTAAAAGTGGGTTTTAGGAGCCCAACACAAAATACATGAGCCCTAATGCCTTCTTTCAGACAAAACTGACTTCCACTTTCTTAAAAAAATCTTGGGTCAAAATAGCATTATTAGACTGAGATAAGCACTTTGGTGACATTTTCCTGTAACTTGTTCCCAGTACATTCTAAGTGGCTGCTGACTTTGTGAGGTCTCTAAAAGTGGGTTTTAGGAGCCCAACACAAAATACATGAGCCCCAATGCCTTCCTTCATACAAAACTGACACCCACTTTCCTTAAAAAATCGTGGCTCAAAATGGCATTTTTGGGCTGAGATAAGCACTTTGGTGACATTTTCCTGTAACTTGTTCCCAGTACATTCTAAGTGGCTGCTGACTTTGTGAGGTCTCTAAAAGTGGGTTTTAGGAGCCCAACACAAAATACATGAGCCCTAATGCCTTCCTTCAGACAGAACTGACACCCACTTTCTTTAAAAAATCGTGGTTCAAAATAGCATTTTTGGGCTGAGATAAGCACTTTGGTGACATTTTCCTGTAACTTGTTCCCAGTACATTTTAAGTGGCTGCTGACTTTGTGAGGTCTGTAAAATTGGGTTTTAGGAGCCCAACACAAAATACATGAGCCCTAATGCCTTCTTTCAGACAAAACTGACTTCCACTTTCTTAAAAAAATCTTGGGTCAAAATAGCATTATTAGACTGAGATAAGCACTTTGGTGACATTTTCCTGTAACTTGTTCCCAGTACATTCTAAGTGGCTGCTGACTTTGTGAGGTCTCTAAAAGTGGGTTTTAGGAGCCCAACACAAAATACATGAGCCCCAATGCCTTCCTTCATACAAAACTGACACCCACTTTCCTTAAAAAATCGTGGCTCAAAATGGCATTTTTGGGCTGAGATAAGCACTTTGGTGACATTTTCCTGTAACTTGTTCCCAGTACATTCTAAGTGGCTGCTGACTTTGTGAGGTCTCTAAAAGTGGGTTTTAGGAGCCCAACACAAAATACATGAGCCCTAATGCCTTCTTTCAGACAAAACTGACTTCCACTTTCTTAAAAAAATCTTGGGTCAAAATAGCATTATTAGACTGAGATAAGCACTTTGGTGACATTTTCCTGTAACTTGTTCCCAGTACATTCTAAGTGGCTGCTGACTTTGTGAGGTCTCTAAAAGTGGGTTTTAGGAGCCCAACACAAAATACATGAGCCCTAATGCCTTCTTTCAGACAAAACTGACTTCCACTTTCTTAAAAAAATCTTGGGTCAAAATAGCATTATTAGACTGAGATAAGCACTTTGGTGACATTTTCCTGTAACTTGTTCCCAGTACATTCTAAGTGGCTGCTGACTTTGTGAGGTCTCTAAAAGTGGGTTTTAGGAGCCCAACACAAAATACATGAGCCCCAATGCCTTCCTTCATACAAAACTGACACCCACTTTCCTTAAAAAATCGTGGCTCAAAATGGCATTTTTGGGCTGAGATAAGCACTTTGGTGACATTTTCCTGTAACTTGTTCCCAGTACATTCTAAGTGGCTGCTGACTTTGTGAGGTCTCTAAAAGTGGGTTTTAGGAGCCCAACACAAAATACATGAGCCCTAATGCCTTCTTTCAGACAAAACTGACTTCCACTTTCTTAAAAAAATCTTGGGTCAAAATAGCATTATTAGACTGAGATAAGCACTTTGGTGACATTTTCCTGTAACTTGTTCCCAGTACATTCTAAGTGGCTGCTGACTTTGTGAGGTCTCTAAAAGTGGGTTTTAGGAGCCCAACACAAAATACATGAGCCCCAATGCCTTCCTTCATACAAAACTGACACCCACTTTCCTTAAAAAATCGTGGCTCAAAATGGCATTTTTGGGCTGAGATAAGCACTTTGGTGACATTTTCCTGTAACTTGTTCCCAGTACATTCTAAGTGGCTGCTGACTTTGTGAGGTCTCTAAAAGTGGGTTTTAGGAGCCCAACACAAAATACATGAGCCCTAATGCCTTCTTTCAGACAAAACTGACTTCCACTTTCTTAAAAAAATCTTGGGTCAAAATAGCATTATTAGACTGAGATAAGCACTTTGGTGACATTTTCCTGTAACTTGTTCCCAGTACATTCTAAGTGGCTGCTGACTTTGTGAGGTCTCTAAAAGTGGGTTTTAGGAGCCCAACACAAAATACATGAGCCCCAATGCCTTCCTTCATACAAAACTGACACCCACTTTCCTTAAAAAATCGTGGCTCAAAATGGCATTTTTGGGCTGAGATAAGCACTTTGGTGACATTTTCCTGTAACTTGTTCCCAGTACATTCTAAGTGGCTGCTGACTTTGTGAGGTCTCTAAAAGTGGGTTTTAGGAGCCCAACACAAAATACATGAGCCCTAATGCCTTCTTTCAGACAAAACTGACTTCCACTTTCTTAAAAAAATCTTGGGTCAAAATAGCATTATTAGACTGAGATAAGCACTTTGGTGACATTTTCCTGTAACTTGTTCCCAGTACATTCTAAGTGGCTGCTGACTTTGTGAGGTCTCTAAAAGTGGGTTTTAGGAGCCCAACACAAAATACATGAGCCCCAATGCCTTCCTTCATACAAAACTGACACCCACTTTCCTTAAAAAATCGTGGCTCAAAATGGCATTTTTGGGCTGAGATAAGCACTTTGGTGACATTTTCCTGTAACTTGTTCCCAGTACATTCTAAGTGGCTGCTGACTTTGTGAGGTCTCTAAAAGTGGGTTTTAGGAGCCCAACACAAAATACATGAGCCCTAATGCCTTCCTTCAGACAGAACTGACACCCACTTTCTTTAAAAAATCGTGGTTCAAAATAGCATTTTTGGGCTGAGATAAGCACTTTGGTGACATTTTCCTGTAACTTGTTCCCAGTACATTTTAAGTGGCTGCTGACTTTGTGAGGTCTGTAAAATTGGGTTTTAGGAGCCCAACACAAAATACATGAGCCCTAATGCCTTCTTTCAGACAAAACTGACTTCCACTTTCTTAAAAAAATCTTGGGTCAAAATAGCATTATTAGACTGAGATAAGCACTTTGGTGACATTTTCCTGTAACTTGTTCCCAGTACATTCTAAGTGGCTGCTGACTTTGTGAGGTCTCTAAAAGTGGGTTTTAGGAGCCCAACACAAAATACATGAGCCCCAATGCCTTCCTTCATACAAAACTGACACCCACTTTCCTTAAAAAATCGTGGCTCAAAATGGCATTTTTGGGCTGAGATAAGCACTTTGGTGACATTTTCCTGTAACTTGTTCCCAGTACATTCTAAGTGGCTGCTGACTTTGTGAGGTCTCTAAAAGTGGGTTTTAGGAGCCCAACACAAAATACATGAGCCCTAATGCCTTCTTTCAGACAAAACTGACTTCCACTTTCTTAAAAAAATCTTGGGTCAAAATAGCATTATTAGACTGAGATAAGCACTTTGGTGACATTTTCCTGTAACTTGTTCCCAGTACATTCTAAGTGGCTGCTGACTTTGTGAGGTCTCTAAAAGTGGGTTTTAGGAGCCCAACACAAAATACATGAGCCCTAATGCCTTCTTTCAGACAAAACTGACTTCCACTTTCTTAAAAAAATCTTGGGTCAAAATAGCATTATTAGACTGAGATAAGCACTTTGGTGACATTTTCCTGTAACTTGTTCCCAGTACATTCTAAGTGGCTGCTGACTTTGTGAGGTCTCTAAAAGTGGGTTTTAGGAGCCCAACACAAAATACATGAGCCCCAATGCCTTCCTTCATACAAAACTGACACCCACTTTCCTTAAAAAATCGTGGCTCAAAATGGCATTTTTGGGCTGAGATAAGCACTTTGGTGACATTTTCCTGTAACTTGTTCCCAGTACATTCTAAGTGGCTGCTGACTTTGTGAGGTCTCTAAAAGTGGGTTTTAGGAGCCCAACACAAAATACATGAGCCCTAATGCCTTCTTTCAGACAAAACTGACTTCCACTTTCTTAAAAAAATCTTGGGTCAAAATAGCATTATTAGACTGAGATAAGCACTTTGGTGACATTTTCCTGTAACTTGTTCCCAGTACATTCTAAGTGGCTGCTGACTTTGTGAGGTCTCTAAAAGTGGGTTTTAGGAGCCCAACACAAAATACATGAGCCCCAATGCCTTCCTTCATACAAAACTGACACCCACTTTCCTTAAAAAATCGTGGCTCAAAATGGCATTTTTGGGCTGAGATAAGCACTTTGGTGACATTTTCCTGTAACTTGTTCCCAGTACATTCTAAGTGGCTGCTGACTTTGTGAGGTCTCTAAAAGTGGGTTTTAGGAGCCCAACACAAAATACATGAGCCCTAATGCCTTCTTTCAGACAAAACTGACTTCCACTTTCTTAAAAAAATCTTGGGTCAAAATAGCATTATTAGACTGAGATAAGCACTTTGGTGACATTTTCCTGTAACTTGTTCCCAGTACATTCTAAGTGGCTGCTGACTTTGTGAGGTCTCTAAAAGTGGGTTTTAGGAGCCCAACACAAAATACATGAGCCCCAATGCCTTCCTTCATACAAAACTGACACCCACTTTCCTTAAAAAATCGTGGCTCAAAATGGCATTTTTGGGCTGAGATAAGCACTTTGGTGACATTTTCCTGTAACTTGTTCCCAGTACATTCTAAGTGGCTGCTGACTTTGTGAGGTCTCTAAAAGTGGGTTTTAGGAGCCCAACACAAAATACATGAGCCCTAATGCCTTCTTTCAGACAAAACTGACTTCCACTTTCTTAAAAAAATCTTGGGTCAAAATAGCATTATTAGACTGAGATAAGCACTTTGGTGACATTTTCCTGTAACTTGTTCCCAGTACATTCTAAGTGGCTGCTGACTTTGTGAGGTCTCTAAAAGTGGGTTTTAGGAGCCCAACACAAAATACATGAGCCCCAATGCCTTCCTTCATACAAAACTGACACCCACTTTCCTTAAAAAATCGTGGCTCAAAATGGCATTTTTGGGCTGAGATAAGCACTTTGGTGACATTTTCCTGTAACTTGTTCCCAGTACATTCTAAGTGGCTGCTGACTTTGTGAGGTCTCTAAAAGTGGGTTTTAGGAGCCCAACACAAAATACATGAGCCCTAATGCCTTCCTTCAGACAGAACTGACACCCACTTTCTTTAAAAAATCGTGGTTCAAAATAGCATTTTTGGGCTGAGATAAGCACTTTGGTGACATTTTCCTGTAACTTGTTCCCAGTACATTTTAAGTGGCTGCTGACTTTGTGAGGTCTGTAAAATTGGGTTTTAGGAGCCCAACACAAAATACATGAGCCCTAATGCCTTCTTTCAGACAAAACTGACTTCCACTTTCTTAAAAAAATCTTGGGTCAAAATAGCATTATTAGACTGAGATAAGCACTTTGGTGACATTTTCCTGTAACTTGTTCCCAGTACATTCTAAGTGGCTGCTGACTTTGTGAGGTCTCTAAAAGTGGGTTTTAGGAGCCCAACACAAAATACATGAGCCCCAATGCCTTCCTTCATACAAAACTGACACCCACTTTCCTTAAAAAATCGTGGCTCAAAATGGCATTTTTGGGCTGAGATAAGCACTTTGGTGACATTTTCCTGTAACTTGTTCCCAGTACATTCTAAGTGGCTGCTGACTTTGTGAGGTCTCTAAAAGTGGGTTTAGGAGCCCAACACAAAATACATGAGCCCTAATGCCTTCTTTCAGACAAAACTGACTTCCACTTTCTTAAAAAAATCTTGGGTCAAAATAGCATTATTAGACTGAGATAAGCACTTTGGTGACATTTTCCTGTAACTTGTTCCCAGTACATTCTAAGTGGCTGCTGACTTTGTGAGGTCTCTAAAAGTGGGTTTTAGGAGCCCAACACAAAATACATGAGCCCCAATGCCTTCCTTCATACAAAACTGACACCCACTTTCCTTAAAAAATCGTGGCTCAAAATGGCATTTTTGGGCTGAGATAAGCACTTTGGTGACATTTTCCTGTAACTTGTTCCCAGTACATTCTAAGTGGCTGCTGACTTTGTGAGGTCTCTAAAAGTGGGTTTTAGGAGCCCAACACAAAATACATGAGCCCTAATGCCTTCTTTCAGACAAAACTGACTTCCACTTTCTTAAAAAAATCTTGGGTCAAAATAGCATTATTAGACTGAGATAAGCACTTTGGTGACATTTTCCTGTAACTTGTTCCCAGTACATTCTAAGTGGCTGCTGACTTTGTGAGGTCTCTAAAAGTGGGTTTTAGGAGCCCAACACAAAATACATGAGCCCCAATGCCTTCCTTCATACAAAACTGACACCCACTTTCCTTAAAAAATCGTGGCTCAAAATGGCATTTTTGGGCTGAGATAAGCACTTTGGTGACATTTTCCTGTAACTTGTTCCCAGTACATTCTAAGTGGCTGCTGACTTTGTGAGGTCTCTAAAAGTGGGTTTTAGGAGCCCAACACAAAATACATGAGCCCTAATGCCTTCTTTCAGACAAAACTGACTTCCACTTTCTTAAAAAAATCTTGGGTCAAAATAGCATTATTAGACTGAGATAAGCACTTTGGTGACATTTTCCTGTAACTTGTTCCCAGTACATTCTAAGTGGCTGCTGACTTTGTGAGGTCTCTAAAAGTGGGTTTTAGGAGCCCAACACAAAATACATGAGCCCCAATGCCTTCCTTCATACAAAACTGACACCCACTTTCCTTAAAAAATTGTGGCTCAAAATGGCATTTTTGGGCTGAGATAAGCACTTTGGTGACATTTTCCTGTAACTTGTTCCCAGTACATTCTAAGTGGCTGCTGACTTTGTGAGGTCTCTAAAAGTGGGTTTTAGGAGCCCAACACAAAATACATGAGCCCCAATGCCTTCCTTCATACAAAACTGACACCCACTTTCCTTAAAAAATCGTGGCTCAAAATGGCATTTTTGGGCTGAGATAAGCACTTTGGTGACATTTTCCTGTAACTTGTTCCCAGTACATTCTAAGTGGCTGCTGACTTTGTGAGGTCTCTAAAAGTGGGTTTTAGGAGCCCAACACAAAATACATGAGCCCTAATGCCTTCTTTCAGACAAAACTGACTTCCACTTTCTTAAAAAAATCTTGGGTCAAAATAGCATTATTAGACTGAGATAAGCACTTTGGTGACATTTTCCTGTAACTTGTTCCCAGTACATTCTAAGTGGCTGCTGACTTTGTGAGGTCTCTAAAAGTGGGTTTTAGGAGCCCAACACAAAATACATGAGCCCTAATGCCTTCTTTCAGACAAAACTGACTTCCACTTTCTTAAAAAAATCGTGGGTCAAAATAGCATTATTAGACTGAGATAAGCACTTTGGTGACATTTTCCTGTAACTTGTTCCCAGTACATTCTAAGTGGCTGCTGACTTTGTGAGGTCTCTAAAAGTGGGTTTTAGGAGCCCAACACAAAATACATGAGCCCCAATGCCTTCCTTCATACAAAACTGACACCCACTTTCCTTAAAAAATCGTGGCTCAAAATGGCATTTTTGGGCTGAGATAAGCACTTTGGTGACATTTTCCTGTAACTTGTTCCCAGTACATTCTAAGTGGCTGCTGACTTTGTGAGGTCTCTAAAAGTGGGTTTTAGGAGCCCAACACAAAATACATGAGCCCTAATGCCTTCTTTCAGACAAAACTGACTTCCACTTTCTTAAAAAAATCTTGGGTCAAAATAGCATTATTAGACTGAGATAAGCACTTTGGTGACATTTTCCTGTAACTTGTTCCCAGTACATTCTAAGTGGCTGCTGACTTTGTGAGGTCTCTAAAAGTGGGTTTTAGGAGCCCAACACAAAATACATGAGCCCCAATGCCTTCCTTCATACAAAACTGACACCCACTTTCCTTAAAAAATCGTGGCTCAAAATGGCATTTTTGGGCTGAGATAAGCACTTTGGTGACATTTTCCTGTAACTTGTTCCCAGTACATTCTAAGTGGCTGCTGACTTTGTGAGGTCTCTAAAAGTGGGTTTTAGGAGCCCAACACAAAATACATGAGCCCCAATGCCTTCCTTCATACAAAACTGACACCCACTTTCCTTAAAAAATCGTGGCTCAAAATGGCATTTTTGGGCTGAGATAAGCACTTTGGTGACATTTTCCTGTAACTTGTTCCCAGTACATTCTAAGTGGCTGCTGACTTTGTGAGGTCTCTAAAAGTGGGTTTTAGGAGCCCAACACAAAATACATGAGCCCTAATGCCTTCCTTCAGACAGAACTGACACCCACTTTCTTTAAAAAATCGTGGTTCAAAATAGCATTTTTGGGCTGAGATAAGCACTTTGGTGACATTTTCCTGTAACTTGTTCCCAGTACATTTTAAGTGGCTGCTGACTTTGTGAGGTCTGTAAAATTGGGTTTTAGGAGCCCAACACAAAATACATGAGCCCTAATGCCTTCTTTCAGACAAAACTGACTTCCACTTTCTTAAAAAAATCTTGGGTCAAAATAGCATTATTAGACTGAGATAAGCACTTTGGTGACATTTTCCTGTAACTTGTTCCCAGTACATTCTAAGTGGCTGCTGACTTTGTGAGGTCTCTAAAAGTGGGTTTTAGGAGCCCAACACAAAATACATGAGCCCCAATGCCTTCCTTCATACAAAACTGACACCCACTTTCCTTAAAAAATCGTGGCTCAAAATGGCATTTTTGGGCTGAGATAAGCACTTTGGTGACATTTTCCTGTAACTTGTTCCCAGTACATTCTAAGTGGCTGCTGACTTTGTGAGGTCTCTAAAAGTGGGTTTTAGGAGCCCAACACAAAATACATGAGCCCTAATGCCTTCTTTCAGACAAAACTGACTTCCACTTTCTTAAAAAAATCTTGGGTCAAAATAGCATTATTAGACTGAGATAAGCACTTTGGTGACATTTTCCTGTAACTTGTTCCCAGTACATTCTAAGTGGCTGCTGACTTTGTGAGGTCTCTAAAAGTGGGTTTTAGGAGCCCAACACAAAATACATGAGCCCCAATGCCTTCCTTCATACAAAACTGACACCCACTTTCCTTAAAAAATCGTGGCTCAAAATGGCATTTTTGGGCTGAGATAAGCACTTTGGTGACATTTTCCTGTAACTTGTTCCCAGTACATTCTAAGTGGCTGCTGACTTTGTGAGGTCTCTAAAAGTGGGTTTTAGGAGCCCAACACAAAATACATGAGCCCTAATGCCTTCTTTCAGACAAAACTGACTTCCACTTTCTTAAAAAAATCTTGGGTCAAAATAGCATTATTAGACTGAGATAAGCACTTAGGTGACATTTTCCTGTAACTTGTTCCCAGTACATTCTAAGTGGCTGCTGACTTTGTGAGGTCTCTAAAAGTGGGTTTTAGGAGCCCAACACAAAATACATGAGCCCCAATGCCTTCCTTCATACAAAACTGACACCCACTTTCCTTAAAAAATCGTGGCTCAAAATGGCATTTTTGGGCTGAGATAAGCACTTTGGTGACATTTTCCTGTAACTTGTTCCCAGTACATTCTAAGTGGCTGCTGACTTTGTGAGGTCTCTAAAAGTGGGTTTTAGGAGCCCAACACAAAATACATGAGCCCCAATGCCTTCCTTCATACAAAACTGACACCCACTTTCCTTAAAAAATCGTGGCTCAAAATGGCATTTTTGGGCTGAGATAAGCACTTTGGTGACATTTTCCTGTAACTTGTTCCCAGTACATTCTAAGTGGCTGCTGACTTTGTGAGGTCTCTAAAAGTGGGTTTTAGGAGCCCAACACAAAATACATGAGCCCTAATGCCTTCTTTCAGACAAAACTGACTTCCACTTTCTTAAAAAAATCTTGGGTCAAAATAGCATTATTAGACTGAGATAAGCACTTTGGTGACATTTTCCTGTAACTTGTTCCCAGTACATTCTAAGTGGCTGCTGACTTTGTGAGGTCTCTAAAAGTGGGTTTTAGGAGCCCAACACAAAATACATGAGCCCCAATGCCTTCCTTCATACAAAACTGACACCCACTTTCCTTAAAAAATCGTGGCTCAAAATGGCATTTTTGGGCTGAGATAAGCACTTTGGTGACATTTTCCTGTAACTTGTTCCCAGTACATTCTAAGTGGCTGCTGACTTTGTGAGGTCTCTAAAAGTGGGTTTTAGGAGCCCAACACAAAATACATGAGCCCCAATGCCTTCCTTCATACAAAACTGACACCCACTTTCCTTAAAAAATCGTGGCTCAAAATGGCATTTTTGGGCTGAGATAAGCACTTTGGTGACATTTTCCTGTAACTTGTTCCCAGTACATTCTAAGTGGCTGCTGACTTTGTGAGGTCTCTAAAAGTGGGTTTTAGGAGCCCAACACAAAATACATGAGCCCTAATGCCTTCCTTCAGACAGAACTGACACCCACTTTCTTTAAAAAATCGTGGTTCAAAATAGCATTTTTGGGCTGAGATAAGCACTTTGGTGACATTTTCCTGTAACTTGTTCCCAGTACATTTTAAGTGGCTGCTGACTTTGTGAGGTCTGTAAAATTGGGTTTTAGGAGCCCAACACAAAATACATGAGCCCTAATGCCTTCTTTCAGACAAAACTGACTTCCACTTTCTTAAAAAAATCTTGGGTCAAAATAGCATTATTAGACTGAGATAAGCACTTTGGTGACATTTTCCTGTAACTTGTTCCCAGTACATTCTAAGTGGCTGCTGACTTTGTGAGGTCTCTAAAAGTGGGTTTTAGGAGCCCAACACAAAATACATGAGCCCCAATGCCTTCCTTCATACAAAACTGACACCCACTTTCCTTAAAAAATCGTGGCTCAAAATGGCATTTTTGGGCTGAGATAAGCACTTTGGTGACATTTTCCTGTAACTTGTTCCCAGTACATTCTAAGTGGCTGCTGACTTTGTGAGGTCTCTAAAAGTGGGTTTTAGGAGCCCAACACAAAATACATGAGCCCTAATGCCTTCTTTCAGACAAAACTGACTTCCACTTTCTTAAAAAAATCTTGGGTCAAAATAGCATTATTAGACTGAGATAAGCACTTTGGTGACATTTTCCTGTAACTTGTTCCCAGTACATTCTAAGTGGCTGCTGACTTTGTGAGGTCTCTAAAAGTGGGTTTTAGGAGCCCAACACAAAATACATGAGCCCCAATGCCTTCCTTCATACAAAACTGACACCCACTTTCCTTAAAAAATCGTGGCTCAAAATGGCATTTTTGGGCTGAGATAAGCACTTTGGTGACATTTTCCTGTAACTTGTTCCCAGTACATTCTAAGTGGCTGCTGACTTTGTGAGGTCTCTAAAAGTGGGTTTTAGGAGCCCAACACAAAATACATGAGCCCTAATGCCTTCTTTCAGACAAAACTGACTTCCACTTTCTTAAAAAAATCTTGGGTCAAAATAGCATTATTAGACTGAGATAAGCACTTAGGTGACATTTTCCTGTAACTTGTTCCCAGTACATTCTAAGTGGCTGCTGACTTTGTGAGGTCTCTAAAAGTGGGTTTTAGGAGCCCAACACAAAATACATGAGCCCCAATGCCTTCCTTCATACAAAACTGACACCCACTTTCCTTAAAAAATCGTGGCTCAAAATGGCATTTTTGGGCTGAGATAAGCACTTTGGTGACATTTTCCTGTAACTTGTTCCCAGTACATTCTAAGTGGCTGCTGACTTTGTGAGGTCTCTAAAAGTGGGTTTTAGGAGCCCAACACAAAATACATGAGCCCTAATGCCTTCTTTCAGACAAAACTGACTTCCACTTTCTTAAAAAAATCTTGGGTCAAAATAGCATTATTAGACTGAGATAAGCACTTTGGTGACATTTTCCTGTAACTTGTTCCCAGTACATTCTAAGTGGCTGCTGACTTTGTGAGGTCTCTAAAAGTGGGTTTTAGGAGCCCAACACAAAATACATGAGCCCCAATGCCTTCCTTCATACAAAACTGACACCCACTTTCTTAAAAAAATCGTGGCTCAAAATGGCATTTTTGGGCTGAGATAAGCACTTTGGTGACATTTTCCTGTAACTTGTTCCCAGTACATTCTAAGTGGCTGCTGACTTTGTGAGGTCTCTAAAAGTGGGTTTTAGGAGCCCAACACAAAATACATGAGCCCTAATGCCTTCTTTCAGACAAAACTGACTTCCACTTTCTTAAAAAAATCTTGGGTCAAAATAGCATTATTAGACTGAGATAAGCACTTTGGTGACATTTTCCTGTAACTTGTTCCCAGTACATTCTAAGTGGCTGCTGACTTTGTGAGGTCTCTAAAAGTGGGTTTTAGGAGCCCAACACAAAATACATGAGCCCCAATGCCTTCCTTCATACAAAACTGACACCCACTTTCCTTAAAAAATCGTGGCTCAAAATGGCATTTTTGGGCTGAGATAAGCACTTTGGTGACATTTTCCTGTAACTTGTTCCCAGTACATTCTAAGTGGCTGCTGACTTTGTGAGGTCTCTAAAAGTGGGTTTTAGGAGCCCAACACAAAATACATGAGCCCTAATGCCTTCTTTCAGACAAAACTGACTTCCACTTTCTTAAAAAAATCTTGGGTCAAAATAGCATTATTAGACTGAGATAAGCACTTTGGTGACATTTTCCTGTAACTTGTTCCCAGTACATTCTAAGTGGCTGCTGACTTTGTGAGGTCTCTAAAAGTGGGTTTTAGGAGCCCAACACAAAATACATGAGCCCCAATGCCTTCCTTCATACAAAACTGACACCCACTTTCCTTAAAAAATCGTGGCTCAAAATGGCATTTTTGGGCTGAGATAAGCACTTTGGTGACATTTTCCTGTAACTTGTTCCCAGTACATTCTAAGTGGCTGCTGACTTTGTGAGGTCTCTAAAAGTGGGTTTTAGGAGCCCAACACAAAATACATGAGCCCCAATGCCTTCCTTCATACAAAACTGACACCCACTTTCCTTAAAAAATCGTGGCTCAAAATGGCATTTTTGGGCTGAGATAAGCACTTTGGTGACATTTTCCTGTAACTTGTTCCCAGTACATTCTAAGTGGCTGCTGACTTTGTGAGGTCTCTAAAAGTGGGTTTTAGGAGCCCAACACAAAATACATGAGCCCTAATGCCTTCTTTCAGACAAAACTGACTTCCACTTTCTTAAAAAAATCTTGGGTCAAAATAGCATTATTAGACTGAGATAAGCACTTTGGTGACATTTTCCTGTAACTTGTTCCCAGTACATTCTAAGTGGCTGCTGACTTTGTGAGGTCTCTAAAAGTGGGTTTTAGGAGCCCAACACAAAATACATGAGCCCTAATGCCTTCTTTCAGACAAAACTGACTTCCACTTTCTTAAAAAAATCTTGGGTCAAAATAGCATTATTAGACTGAGATAAGCACTTTGGTGACATTTTCCTGTAACTTGTTCCCAGTACATTCTAAGTGGCTGCTGACTTTGTGAGGTCTCTAAAAGTGGGTTTTAGGAGCCCAACACAAAATACATGAGCCCCAATGCCTTCCTTCATACAAAACTGACACCCACTTTCCTTAAAAAATCGTGGCTCAAAATGGCATTTTTGGGCTGAGATAAGCACTTTGGTGACATTTTCCTGTAACTTGTTCCCAGTACATTCTAAGTGGCTGCTGACTTTGTGAGGTCTCTAAAAGTGGGTTTTAGGAGCCCAACACAAAATACATGAGCCCTAATGCCTTCTTTCAGACAAAACTGACTTCCACTTTCTTAAAAAAATCTTGGGTCAAAATAGCATTATTAGACTGAGATAAGCACTTTGGTGACATTTTCCTGTAACTTGTTCCCAGTACATTCTAAGTGGCTGCTGACTTTGTGAGGTCTCTAAAAGTGGGTTTTAGGAGCCCAACACAAAATACATGAGCCCTAATGCCTTCTTTCAGACAAAACTGACTTCCACTTTCTTAAAAAAATCTTGGGTCAAAATAGCATTATTAGACTGAGATAAGCACTTTGGTGACATTTTCCTGTAACTTGTTCCCAGTACATTCTAAGTGGCTGCTGACTTTGTGAGGTCTCTAAAAGTGGGTTTTAGGAGCCCAACACAAAATACATGAGCCCCAATGCCTTCCTTCATACAAAACTGACACCCACTTTCCTTAAAAAATCGTGGCTCAAAATGGCATTTTTGGGCTGAGATAAGCACTTTGGTGACATTTTCCTGTAACTTGTTCCCAGTACATTCTAAGTGGCTGCTGACTTTGTGAGGTCTCTAAAAGTGGGTTTTAGGAGCCCAACACAAAATACATGAGCCCCAATGCCTTCCTTCATACAAAACTGACACCCACTTTCCTTAAAAAATCGTGGCTCAAAATGGCATTTTTGGGCTGAGATAAGCACTTTGGTGACATTTTCCTGTAACTTGTTCCCAGTACATTCTAAGTGGCTGCTGACTTTGTGAGGTCTCTAAAAGTGGGTTTTAGGAGCCCAACACAAAATACATGAGCCCTAATGCCTTCTTTCAGACAAAACTGACTTCCACTTTCTTAAAAAAATCTTGGGTCAAAATAGCATTATTAGACTGAGATAAGCACTTTGGTGACATTTTCCTGTAACTTGTTCCCAGTACATTCTAAGTGGCTGCTGACTTTGTGAGGTCTCTAAAAGTGGGTTTTAGGAGCCCAACACAAAATACATGAGCCCCAATGCCTTCCTTCATACAAAACTGACACCCACTTTCCTTAAAAAATCGTGGCTCAAAATGGCATTTTTGGGCTGAGATAAGCACTTTGGTGACATTTTCCTGTAACTTGTTCCCAGTACATTCTAAGTGGCTGCTGACTTTGTGAGGTCTCTAAAAGTGGGTTTAGGAGCCCAACACAAAATACATGAGCCCTAATGCCTTCTTTCAGACAAAACTGACTTCCACTTTCTTAAAAAAATCTTGGGTCAAAATAGCATTATTAGACTGAGATAAGCACTTTGGTGACATTTTCCTGTAACTTGTTCCCAGTACATTCTAAGTGGCTGCTGACTTTGTGAGGTCTCTAAAAGTGGGTTTTAGGAGCCCAACACAAAATACATGAGCCCCAATGCCTTCCTTCATACAAAACTGACACCCACTTTCCTTAAAAAATCGTGGCTCAAAATGGCATTTTTGGGCTGAGATAAGCACTTTGGTGACATTTTCCTGTAACTTGTTCCCAGTACATTCTAAGTGGCTGCTGACTTTGTGAGGTCTCTAAAAGTGGGTTTTAGGAGCCCAACACAAAATACATGAGCCCTAATGCCTTCTTTCAGACAAAACTGACTTCCACTTTCTTAAAAAAATCTTGGGTCAAAATAGCATTATTAGACTGAGATAAGCACTTTGGTGACATTTTCCTGTAACTTGTTCCCAGTACATTCTAAGTGGCTGCTGACTTTGTGAGGTCTCTAAAAGTGGGTTTTAGGAGCCCAACACAAAATACATGAGCCCCAATGCCTTCCTTCATACAAAACTGACACCCACTTTCCTTAAAAAATCGTGGCTCAAAATGGCATTTTTGGGCTGAGATAAGCACTTTGGTGACATTTTCCTGTAACTTGTTCCCAGTACATTCTAAGTGGCTGCTGACTTTGTGAGGTCTCTAAAAGTGGGTTTTAGGAGCCCAACACAAAATACATGAGCCCTAATGCCTTCTTTCAGACAAAACTGACTTCCACTTTCTTAAAAAAATCTTGGGTCAAAATAGCATTATTAGACTGAGATAAGCACTTTGGTGACATTTTCCTGTAACTTGTTCCCAGTACATTCTAAGTGGCTGCTGACTTTGTGAGGTCTCTAAAAGTGGGTTTTAGGAGCCCAACACAAAATACATGAGCCCCAATGCCTTCCTTCATACAAAACTGACACCCACTTTCCTTAAAAAATCGTGGCTCAAAATGGCATTTTTGGGCTGAGATAAGCACTTTGGTGACATTTTCCTGTAACTTGTTCCCAGTACATTCTAAGTGGCTGCTGACTTTGTGAGGTCTCTAAAAGTGGGTTTTAGGAGCCCAACACAAAATACATGAGCCCTAATGCCTTCTTTCAGACAAAACTGACTTCCACTTTCTTAAAAAAATCTTGGGTCAAAATAGCATTATTAGACTGAGATAAGCACTTTGGTGACATTTTCCTGTAACTTGTTCCCAGTACATTCTAAGTGGCTGCTGACTTTGTGAGGTCTCTAAAAGTGGGTTTTAGGAGCCCAACACAAAATACATGAGCCCCAATGCCTTCCTTCATACAAAACTGACACCCACTTTCCTTAAAAAATCGTGGCTCAAAATGGCATTTTTGGGCTGAGATAAGCACTTTGGTGACATTTTCCTGTAACTTGTTCCCAGTACATTCTAAGTGGCTGCTGACTTTGTGAGGTCTCTAAAAGTGGGTTTAGGAGCCCAACACAAAATACATGAGCCCTAATGCCTTCTTTCAGACAAAACTGACTTCCACTTTCTTAAAAAAATCTTGGGTCAAAATAGCATTATTAGACTGAGATAAGCACTTTGGTGACATTTTCCTGTAACTTGTTCCCAGGTACATTCTAAGTGGCTGCTGACTTTGTGAGGTCTCTAAAAGTGGGTTTTAGGAGCCCAACACAAAATACATGAGCCCCAATGCCTTCCTTCATACAAAACTGACACCCACTTTCCTTAAAAAATCGTGGCTCAAAATGGCATTTTTGGGCTGAGATAAGCACTTTGGTGACATTTTCCTGTAACTTGTTCCCAGTACATTCTAAGTGGCTGCTGACTTTGTGAGGTCTCTAAAAGTGGGTTTTAGGAGCCCAACACAAAATACATGAGCCCTAATGCCTTCTTTCAGACAAAACTGACTTCCACTTTCTTAAAAAAATCTTGGGTCAAAATAGCATTATTAGACTGAGATAAGCACTTTGGTGACATTTTCCTGTAACTTGTTCCCAGTACATTCTAAGTGGCTGCTGACTTTGTGAGGTCTCTAAAAGTGGGTTTTAGGAGCCCAACACAAAATACATGAGCCCCAATGCCTTCCTTCATACAAAACTGACACCCACTTTCCTTAAAAAATCGTGGCTCAAAATGGCATTTTTGGGCTGAGATAAGCACTTTGGTGACATTTTCCTGTAACTTGTTCCCAGTACATTCTAAGTGGCTGCTGACTTTGTGAGGTCTCTAAAAGTGGGTTTTAGGAGCCCAACACAAAATACATGAGCCCCTAATGCCTTCTTTCAGACAAAACTGACTTCCACTTTCTTAAAAAATCTTGGGTCAAAATAGCATTATTAGACTGAGATAAGCACTTTGGTGACATTTTCCTGTAACTTGTTCCCAGTACATTCTAAGTGGCTGCTGACTTTGTGAGGTCTCTAAAAGTGGGTTTTAGGAGCCCAACACAAAATACATGAGCCCTAATGCCTTCTTTCAGACAAAACTGACTTCCACTTTCTTAAAAAATCTTGGGTCAAAATAGCATTATTAGACTGAGATAAGCACTTTGGTGACATTTTCCTGTAACTTGTTCCCAGTACATTCTAAGTGGCTGCTGACTTTGTGAGGTCTCTAAAAGTGGGTTTTAGGAGCCCAACACAAAATACATGAGCCCCAATGCCTTCCTTCATACAAAACTGACACCCACTTTCCTTAAAAAATCGTGGCTCAAAATGGCATTTTTGGGCTGAGATAAGCACTTTGGTGACATTTTCCTGTAACTTGTTCCCAGTACATTCTAAGTGGCTGCTGACTTTGTGAGGTCTCTAAAAGTGGGTTTTAGGAGCCCAACACAAAATACATGAGCCCTAATGCCTTCTTTCAGACAAAACTGACTTCCACTTTCTTAAAAAAATCTTGGGTCAAAATAGCATTATTAGACTGAGATAAGCACTTTGGTGACATTTTCCTGTAACTTGTTCCCAGTACATTCTAAGTGGCTGCTGACTTTGTGAGGTCTCTAAAAGTGGGTTTTAGGAGCCCAACACAAAATACATGAGCCCTAATGCCTTCTTTCAGACAAAACTGACTTCCACTTTCTTAAAAAAATCTTGGGTCAAAATAGCATTATTAGACTGAGATAAGCACTTTGGTGACATTTTCCTGTAACTTGTTCCCAGTACATTCTAAGTGGCTGCTGACTTTGTGAGGTCTCTAAAAGTGGGTTTTAGGAGCCCAACACAAAATACATGAGCCCCAATGCCTTCCTTCATACAAAACTGACACCCACTTTCCTTAAAAAATCGTGGCTCAAAATGGCATTTTTGGGCTGAGATAAGCACTTTGGTGACATTTTCCTGTAACTTGTTCCCAGTACATTCTAAGTGGCTGCTGACTTTGTGAGGTCTCTAAAAGTGGGTTTTAGGAGCCCAACACAAAATACATGAGCCCTAATGCCTTCTTTCAGACAAAACTGACTTCCACTTTCTTAAAAAAATCTTGGGTCAAAATAGCATTATTAGACTGAGATAAGCACTTTGGTGACATTTTCCTGTAACTTGTTCCCAGTACATTCTAAGTGGCTGCTGACTTTGTGAGGTCTCTAAAAGTGGGTTTTAGGAGCCCAACACAAAATACATGAGCCCCAATGCCTTCCTTCATACAAAACTGACACCCACTTTCCTTAAAAAATCGTGGCTCAAAATGGCATTTTTGGGCTGAGATAAGCACTTTGGTGACATTTTCCTGTAACTTGTTCCCAGTACATTCTAAGTGGCTGCTGACTTTGTGAGGTCTCTAAAAGTGGGTTTTAGGAGCCCAACACAAAATACATGAGCCCTAATGCCTTCTTTCAGACAAAACTGACTTCCACTTTCTTAAAAAAATCTTGGGTCAAAATAGCATTATTAGACTGAGATAAGCACTTTGGTGACATTTTCCTGTAACTTGTTCCCAGTACATTCTAAGTGGCTGCTGACTTTGTGAGGTCTCTAAAAGTGGGTTTTAGGAGCCCAACACAAAATACATGAGCCCTAATGCCTTCTTTCAGACAAAACTGACTTCCACTTTCTTAAAAAAATCTTGGGTCAAAATAGCATTATTAGACTGAGATAAGCACTTTGGTGACATTTTCCTGTAACTTGTTCCCAGTACATTCTAAGTGGCTGCTGACTTTGTGAGGTCTCTAAAAGTGGGTTTTAGGAGCCCAACACAAAATACATGAGCCCCAATGCCTTCCTTCATACAAAACTGACACCCACTTTCCTTAAAAAATCGTGGCTCAAAATGGCATTTTTGGGCTGAGATAAGCACTTTGGTGACATTTTCCTGTAACTTGTTCCCAGTACATTCTAAGTGGCTGCTGACTTTGTGAGGTCTCTAAAAGTGGGTTTTAGGAGCCCAACACAAAATACATGAGCCCTAATGCCTTCTTTCAGACAAAACTGACTTCCACTTTCTTAAAAAAATCTTGGGTCAAAATAGCATTATTAGACTGAGATAAGCACTTTGGTGACATTTTCCTGTAACTTGTTCCCAGTACATTCTAAGTGGCTGCTGACTTTGTGAGGTCTCTAAAAGTGGGTTTTAGGAGCCCAACACAAAATACATGAGCCCCAATGCCTTCCTTCATACAAAACTGACACCCACTTTCCTTAAAAAATCGTGGCTCAAAATGGCATTTTTGGGCTGAGATAAGCACTTTGGTGACATTTTCCTGTAACTTGTTCCCAGTACATTCTAAGTGGCTGCTGACTTTGTGAGGTCTCTAAAAGTGGGTTTAGGAGCCCAACACAAAATACATGAGCCCTAATGCCTTCTTTCAGACAAAACTGACTTCCACTTTCTTAAAAAAATCTTGGGTCAAAATAGCATTATTAGACTGAGATAAGCACTTTGGTGACATTTTCCTGTAACTTGTTCCCAGTACATTCTAAGTGGCTGCTGACTTTGTGAGGTCTCTAAAAGTGGGTTTTAGGAGCCCAACACAAAATACATGAGCCCCAATGCCTTCCTTCATACAAAACTGACACCCACTTTCCTTAAAAAATCGTGGCTCAAAATGGCATTTTTGGGCTGAGATAAGCACTTTGGTGACATTTTCCTGTAACTTGTTCCCAGTACATTCTAAGTGGCTGCTGACTTTGTGAGGTCTCTAAAAGTGGGTTTTAGGAGCCCAACACAAAATACATGAGCCCTAATGCCTTCTTTCAGACAAAACTGACTTCCACTTTCTTAAAAAAATCTTGGGTCAAAATAGCATTATTAGACTGAGATAAGCACTTTGGTGACATTTTCCTGTAACTTGTTCCCAGTACATTCTAAGTGGCTGCTGACTTTGTGAGGTCTCTAAAAGTGGGTTTTAGGAGCCCAACACAAAATACATGAGCCCCAATGCCTTCCTTCATACAAAACTGACACCCACTTTCCTTAAAAAATCGTGGCTCAAAATGGCATTTTTGGGCTGAGATAAGCACTTTGGTGACATTTTCCTGTAACTTGTTCCCAGTACATTCTAAGTGGCTGCTGACTTTGTGAGGTCTCTAAAAGTGGGTTTTAGGAGCCCAACACAAAATACATGAGCCCTAATGCCTTCTTTCAGACAAAACTGACTTCCACTTTCTTAAAAAAATCTTGGGTCAAAATAGCATTATTAGACTGAGATAAGCACTTTGGTGACATTTTCCTGTAACTTGTTCCCAGTACATTCTAAGTGGCTGCTGACTTTGTGAGGTCTCTAAAAGTGGGTTTTAGGAGCCCAACACAAAATACATGAGCCCCAATGCCTTCCTTCATACAAAACTGACACCCACTTTCCTTAAAAAATCGTGGCTCAAAATGGCATTTTTGGGCTGAGATAAGCACTTTGGTGACATTTTCCTGTAACTTGTTCCCAGTACATTCTAAGTGGCTGCTGACTTTGTGAGGTCTCTAAAAGTGGGTTTTAGGAGCCCAACACAAAATACATGAGCCCTAATGCCTTCTTTCAGACAAAACTGACTTCCACTTTCTTAAAAAAATCTTGGGTCAAAATAGCATTATTAGACTGAGATAAGCACTTTGGTGACATTTTCCTGTAACTTGTTCCCAGTACATTCTAAGTGGCTGCTGACTTTGTGAGGTCTCTAAAAGTGGGTTTTAGGAGCCCAACACAAAATACATGAGCCCCAATGCCTTCCTTCATACAAAACTGACACCCACTTTCCTTAAAAAATCGTGGCTCAAAATGGCATTTTTGGGCTGAGATAAGCACTTTGGTGACATTTTCCTGTAACTTGTTCCCAGTACATTCTAAGTGGCTGCTGACTTTGTGAGGTCTCTAAAAGTGGGTTTAGGAGCCCAACACAAAATACATGAGCCCTAATGCCTTCTTTCAGACAAAACTGACTTCCACTTTCTTAAAAAAATCTTGGGTCAAAATAGCATTATTAGACTGAGATAAGCACTTTGGTGACATTTTCCTGTAACTTGTTCCCAGTACATTCTAAGTGGCTGCTGACTTTGTGAGGTCTCTAAAAGTGGGTTTTAGGAGCCCAACACAAAATACATGAGCCCCAATGCCTTCCTTCATACAAAACTGACACCCACTTTCCTTAAAAAATCGTGGCTCAAAATGGCATTTTTGGGCTGAGATAAGCACTTTGGTGACATTTTCCTGTAACTTGTTCCCAGTACATTCTAAGTGGCTGCTGACTTTGTGAGGTCTCTAAAAGTGGGTTTTAGGAGCCCAACACAAAATACATGAGCCCTAATGCCTTCTTTCAGACAAAACTGACTTCCACTTTCTTAAAAAAATCTTGGGTCAAAATAGCATTATTAGACTGAGATAAGCACTTTGGTGACATTTTCCTGTAACTTGTTCCCAGTACATTCTAAGTGGCTGCTGACTTTGTGAGGTCTCTAAAAGTGGGTTTTAGGAGCCCAACACAAAATACATGAGCCCCAATGCCTTCCTTCATACAAAACTGACACCCACTTTCCTTAAAAAATCGTGGCTCAAAATGGCATTTTTGGGCTGAGATAAGCACTTTGGTGACATTTTCCTGTAACTTGTTCCCAGTACATTCTAAGTGGCTGCTGACTTTGTGAGGTCTCTAAAAGTGGGTTTTAGGAGCCCAACACAAAATACATGAGCCCTAATGCCTTCTTTCAGACAAAACTGACTTCCACTTTCTTAAAAAAATCTTGGGTCAAAATAGCATTATTAGACTGAGATAAGCACTTTGGTGACATTTTCCTGTAACTTGTTCCCAGTACATTCTAAGTGGCTGCTGACTTTGTGAGGTCTCTAAAAGTGGGTTTTAGGAGCCCAACACAAAATACATGAGCCCTAATGCCTTCTTTCAGACAAAACTGACTTCCACTTTCTTAAAAAAATCTTGGGTCAAAATAGCATTATTAGACTGAGATAAGCACTTTGGTGACATTTTCCTGTAACTTGTTCCCAGTACATTCTAAGTGGCTGCTGACTTTGTGAGGTCTCTAAAAGTGGGTTTTAGGAGCCCAACACAAAATACATGAGCCCCAATGCCTTCCTTCATACAAAACTGACACCCACTTTCCTTAAAAAATCGTGGCTCAAAATGGCATTTTTGGGCTGAGATAAGCACTTTGGTGACATTTTCCTGTAACTTGTTCCCAGTACATTCTAAGTGGCTGCTGACTTTGTGAGGTCTCTAAAAGTGGGTTTTAGGAGCCCAACACAAAATACATGAGCCCTAATGCCTTCTTTCAGACAAAACTGACTTCCACTTTCTTAAAAAAATCTTGGGTCAAAATAGCATTATTAGACTGAGATAAGCACTTTGGTGACATTTTCCTGTAACTTGTTCCCAGTACATTCTAAGTGGCTGCTGACTTTGTGAGGTCTCTAAAAGTGGGTTTTAGGAGCCCAACACAAAATACATGAGCCCTAATGCCTTCTTTCAGACAAAACTGACTTCCACTTTCTTAAAAAAATCTTGGGTCAAAATAGCATTATTAGACTGAGATAAGCACTTTGGTGACATTTTCCTGTAACTTGTTCCCAGTACATTCTAAGTGGCTGCTGACTTTGTGAGGTCTCTAAAAGTGGGTTTTAGGAGCCCAACACAAAATACATGAGCCCCAATGCCTTCCTTCATACAAAACTGACACCCACTTTCCTTAAAAAATCGTGGCTCAAAATGGCATTTTTGGGCTGAGATAAGCACTTTGGTGACATTTTCCTGTAACTTGTTCCCAGTACATTCTAAGTGGCTGCTGACTTTGTGAGGTCTCTAAAAGTGGGTTTTAGGAGCCCAACACAAAATACATGAGCCCCAATGCCTTCCTTCATACAAAACTGACACCCACTTTCCTTAAAAAATCGTGGCTCAAAATGGCATTTTTGGGCTGAGATAAGCACTTTGGTGACATTTTCCTGTAACTTGTTCCCAGTACATTCTAAGTGGCTGCTGACTTTGTGAGGTCTCTAAAAGTGGGTTTTAGGAGCCCAACACAAAATACATGAGCCCTAATGCCTTCCTTCAGACAGAACTGACACCCACTTTCTTTAAAAAATCGTGGTTCAAAATAGCATTTTTGGGCTGAGATAAGCACTTTGGTGACATTTTCCTGTAACTTGTTCCCAGTACATTTTAAGTGGCTGCTGACTTTGTGAGGTCTGTAAAATTGGGTTTTAGGAGCCCAACACAAAATACATGAGCCCTAATGCCTTCTTTCAGACAAAACTGACTTCCACTTTCTTAAAAAAATCTTGGGTCAAAATAGCATTATTAGACTGAGATAAGCACTTTGGTGACATTTTCCTGTAACTTGTTCCCAGTACATTCTAAGTGGCTGCTGACTTTGTGAGGTCTCTAAAAGTGGGTTTTAGGAGCCCAACACAAAATACATGAGCCCCAATGCCTTCCTTCATACAAAACTGACACCCACTTTCCTTAAAAAATCGTGGGTCAAAATAGCATTATTAGACTGAGATAAGCACTTTGGTGACATTTTCCTGTAACTTGTTCCCAGTACATTCTAAGTGGCTGCTGACTTTGTGAGGTCTCTAAAAGTGGGTTTTAGGAGCCCAACACAAAATACATGAGCCCCAATGCCTTCCTTCATACAAAACTGACACCCACTTTCCTTAAAAAATCGTGGCTCAAAATGGCATTTTTGGGCTGAGATAAGCACTTTGGTGACATTTTCCTGTAACTTGTTCCCAGTACATTCTAAGTGGCTGCTGACTTTGTGAGGTCTCTAAAAGTGGGTTTTAGGAGCCCAACACAAAATACATGAGCCCCAATGCCTTCCTTCATACAAAACTGACACCCACTTTCCTTAAAAAATCGTGGCTCAAAATGGCATTTTTGGGCTGAGATAAGCACTTTGGTGACATTTTCCTGTAACTTGTTCCCAGTACATTCTAAGTGGCTGCTGACTTTGTGAGGTCTCTAAAAGTGGGTTTTAGGAGCCCAACACAAAATACATGAGCCCTAATGCCTTCCTTCAGACAGAACTGACACCCACTTTCTTTAAAAAATCGTGGTTCAAAATAGCATTTTTGGGCTGAGATAAGCACTTTGGTGACATTTTCCTGTAACTTGTTCCCAGTACATTTTAAGTGGCTGCTGACTTTGTGAGGTCTGTAAAATTGGGTTTTAGGAGCCCAACACAAAATACATGAGCCCTAATGCCTTCTTTCAGACAAAACTGACTTCCACTTTCTTAAAAAAATCTTGGGTCAAAATAGCATTATTAGACTGAGATAAGCACTTTGGTGACATTTTCCTGTAACTTGTTCCCAGTACATTCTAAGTGGCTGCTGACTTTGTGAGGTCTCTAAAAGTGGGTTTTAGGAGCCCAACACAAAATACATGAGCCCTAATGCCTTCTTTCAGACAAAACTGACTTCCACTTTCTTAAAAAAATCTTGGGTCAAAATAGCATTATTAGACTGAGATAAGCACTTTGGTGACATTTTCCTGTAACTTGTTCCCAGTACATTCTAAGTGGCTGCTGACTTTGTGAGGTCTCTAAAAGTGGGTTTTAGGAGCCCAACACAAAATACATGAGCCCCAATGCCTTCCTTCATACAAAACTGACACCCACTTTCCTTAAAAAATCGTGGCTCAAAATGGCATTTTTGGGCTGAGATAAGCACTTTGGTGACATTTTCCTGTAACTTGTTCCCAGTACATTCTAAGTGGCTGCTGACTTTGTGAGGTCTCTAAAAGTGGGTTTTAGGAGCCCAACACAAAATACATGAGCCCTAATGCCTTCTTTCAGACAAAACTGACTTCCACTTTCTTAAAAAAATCTTGGGTCAAAATAGCATTATTAGACTGAGATAAGCACTTTGGTGACATTTTCCTGTAACTTGTTCCCAGTACATTCTAAGTGGCTGCTGACTTTGTGAGGTCTCTAAAAGTGGGTTTTAGGAGCCCAACACAAAATACATGAGCCCCAATGCCTTCCTTCATACAAAACTGACACCCACTTTCCTTAAAAAATCGTGGCTCAAAATGGCATTTTTGGGCTGAGATAAGCACTTTGGTGACATTTTCCTGTAACTTGTTCCCAGTACATTCTAAGTGGCTGCTGACTTTGTGAGGTCTCTAAAAGTGGGTTTTAGGAGCCCAACACAAAATACATGAGCCCTAATGCCTTCTTTCAGACAAAACTGACTTCCACTTTCTTAAAAAAATCTTGGGTCAAAATAGCATTATTAGACTGAGATAAGCACTTTGGTGACATTTTCCTGTAACTTGTTCCCAGTACATTCTAAGTGGCTGCTGACTTTGTGAGGTCTCTAAAAGTGGGTTTTAGGAGCCCAACACAAAATACATGAGCCCTAATGCCTTCTTTCAGACAAAACTGACTTCCACTTTCTTAAAAAAATCTTGGGTCAAAATAGCATTATTAGACTGAGATAAGCACTTTGGTGACATTTTCCTGTAACTTGTTCCCAGTACATTCTAAGTGGCTGCTGACTTTGTGAGGTCTCTAAAAGTGGGTTTTAGGAGCCCAACACAAAATACATGAGCCCCAATGCCTTCCTTCATACAAAACTGACACCCACTTTCCTTAAAAAATCGTGGCTCAAAATGGCATTTTTGGGCTGAGATAAGCACTTTGGTGACATTTTCCTGTAACTTGTTCCCAGTACATTCTAAGTGGCTGCTGACTTTGTGAGGTCTCTAAAAGTGGGTTTTAGGAGCCCAACACAAAATACATGAGCCCTAATGCCTTCTTTCAGACAAAACTGACTTCCACTTTCTTAAAAAAATCTTGGGTCAAAATAGCATTATTAGACTGAGATAAGCACTTTGGTGACATTTTCCTGTAACTTGTTCCCAGTACATTCTAAGTGGCTGCTGACTTTGTGAGGTCTCTAAAAGTGGGTTTTAGGAGCCCAACACAAAATACATGAGCCCCAATGCCTTCCTTCATACAAAACTGACACCCACTTTCCTTAAAAAATCGTGGCTCAAAATGGCATTTTTGGGCTGAGATAAGCACTTTGGTGACATTTTCCTGTAACTTGTTCCCAGTACATTCTAAGTGGCTGCTGACTTTGTGAGGTCTCTAAAAGTGGGTTTTAGGAGCCCAACACAAAATACATGAGCCCCAATGCCTTCCTTCATACAAAACTGACACCCACTTTCCTTAAAAAATCGTGGCTCAAAATGGCATTTTTGGGCTGAGATAAGCACTTTGGTGACATTTTCCTGTAACTTGTTCCCAGTACATTCTAAGTGGCTGCTGACTTTGTGAGGTCTCTAAAAGTGGGTTTTAGGAGCCCAACACAAAATACATGAGCCCTAATGCCTTCTTTCAGACAAAACTGACTTCCACTTTCTTAAAAAAATCTTGGGTCAAAATAGCATTATTAGACTGAGATAAGCACTTTGGTGACATTTTCCTGTAACTTGTTCCCAGTACATTCTAAGTGGCTGCTGACTTTGTGAGGTCTCTAAAAGTGGGTTTTAGGAGCCCAACACAAAATACATGAGCCCCAATGCCTTCCTTCATACAAAACTGACACCCACTTTCCTTAAAAAATCGTGGCTCAAAATGGCATTTTTGGGCTGAGATAAGCACTTTGGTGACATTTTCCTGTAACTTGTTCCCAGTACATTCTAAGTGGCTGCTGACTTTGTGAGGTCTCTAAAAGTGGGTTTTAGGAGCCCAACACAAAATACATGAGCCCTAATGCCTTCTTTCAGACAAAACTGACTTCCACTTTCTTAAAAAAATCTTGGGTCAAAATAGCATTATTAGACTGAGATAAGCACTTTGGTGACATTTTCCTGTAACTTGTTCCCAGTACATTCTAAGTGGCTGCTGACTTTGTGAGGTCTCTAAAAGTGGGTTTTAGGAGCCCAACACAAAATACATGAGCCCCAATGCCTTCCTTCATACAAAACTGACACCCACTTTCCTTAAAAAATCGTGGCTCAAAATGGCATTTTTGGGCTGAGATAAGCACTTTGGTGACATTTTCCTGTAACTTGTTCCCAGTACATTCTAAGTGGCTGCTGACTTTGTGAGGTCTCTAAAAGTGGGTTTTAGGAGCCCAACACAAAATACATGAGCCCCAATGCCTTCCTTCATACAAAACTGACACCCACTTTCCTTAAAAAATCGTGGCTCAAAATGGCATTTTTGGGCTGAGATAAGCACTTTGGTGACATTTTCCTGTAACTTGTTCCCAGTACATTCTAAGTGGCTGCTGACTTTGTGAGGTCTCTAAAAGTGGGTTTTAGGAGCCCAACACAAAATACATGAGCCCTAATGCCTTCTTTCAGACAAAACTGACTTCCACTTTCTTAAAAAAATCTTGGGTCAAAATAGCATTATTAGACTGAGATAAGCACTTTGGTGACATTTTCCTGTAACTTGTTCCCAGTACATTCTAAGTGGCTGCTGACTTTGTGAGGTCTCTAAAAGTGGGTTTTAGGAGCCCAACACAAAATACATGAGCCCCAATGCCTTCCTTCATACAAAACTGACACCCACTTTCCTTAAAAAATCGTGGCTCAAAATGGCATTTTTGGGCTGAGATAAGCACTTTGGTGACATTTTCCTGTAACTTGTTCCCAGTACATTCTAAGTGGCTGCTGACTTTGTGAGGTCTCTAAAAGTGGGTTTTAGGAGCCCAACACAAAATACATGAGCCCTAATGCCTTCCTTCAGACAGAACTGACACCCACTTTCTTTAAAAAATCGTGGTTCAAAATAGCATTTTTGGGCTGAGATAAGCACTTTGGTGACATTTTCCTGTAACTTGTTCCCAGTACATTTTAAGTGGCTGCTGACTTTGTGAGGTCTGTAAAATTGGGTTTTAGGAGCCCAACACAAAATACATGAGCCCTAATGCCTTCTTTCAGACAAAACTGACTTCCACTTTCTTAAAAAAATCTTGGGTCAAAATAGCATTATTAGACTGAGATAAGCACTTTGGTGACATTTTCCTGTAACTTGTTCCCAGTACATTCTAAGTGGCTGCTGACTTTGTGAGGTCTCTAAAAGTGGGTTTTAGGAGCCCAACACAAAATACATGAGCCCCAATGCCTTCCTTCATACAAAACTGACACCCACTTTCCTTAAAAAATCGTGGCTCAAAATGGCATTTTTGGGCTGAGATAAGCACTTTGGTGACATTTTCCTGTAACTTGTTCCCAGTACATTCTAAGTGGCTGCTGACTTTGTGAGGTCTCTAAAAGTGGGTTTTAGGAGCCCAACACAAAATACATGAGCCCTAATGCCTTCTTTCAGACAAAACTGACTTCCACTTTCTTAAAAAAATCTTGGGTCAAAATAGCATTATTAGACTGAGATAAGCACTTTGGTGACATTTTCCTGTAACTTGTTCCCAGTACATTCTAAGTGGCTGCTGACTTTGTGAGGTCTCTAAAAGTGGGTTTTAGGAGCCCAACACAAAATACATGAGCCCTAATGCCTTCTTTCAGACAAAACTGACTTCCACTTTCTTAAAAAAATCTTGGGTCAAAATAGCATTATTAGACTGAGATAAGCACTTTGGTGACATTTTCCTGTAACTTGTTCCCAGTACATTCTAAGTGGCTGCTGACTTTGTGAGGTCTCTAAAAGTGGGTTTTAGGAGCCCAACACAAAATACATGAGCCCCAATGCCTTCCTTCATACAAAACTGACACCCACTTTCCTTAAAAAATCGTGGCTCAAAATGGCATTTTTGGGCTGAGATAAGCACTTTGGTGACATTTTCCTGTAACTTGTTCCCAGTACATTCTAAGTGGCTGCTGACTTTGTGAGGTCTCTAAAAGTGGGTTTTAGGAGCCCAACACAAAATACATGAGCCCTAATGCCTTCTTTCAGACAAAACTGACTTCCACTTTCTTAAAAAAATCTTGGGTCAAAATAGCATTATTAGACTGAGATAAGCACTTTGGTGACATTTTCCTGTAACTTGTTCCCAGTACATTCTAAGTGGCTGCTGACTTTGTGAGGTCTCTAAAAGTGGGTTTTAGGAGCCCAACACAAAATACATGAGCCCCAATGCCTTCCTTCATACAAAACTGACACCCACTTTCCTTAAAAAATCGTGGCTCAAAATGGCATTTTTGGGCTGAGATAAGCACTTTGGTGACATTTTCCTGTAACTTGTTCCCAGTACATTCTAAGTGGCTGCTGACTTTGTGAGGTCTCTAAAAGTGGGTTTTAGGAGCCCAACACAAAATACATGAGCCCTAATGCCTTCTTTCAGACAAAACTGACTTCCACTTTCTTAAAAAAATCTTGGGTCAAAATAGCATTATTAGACTGAGATAAGCACTTTGGTGACATTTTCCTGTAACTTGTTCCCAGTACATTCTAAGTGGCTGCTGACTTTGTGAGGTCTCTAAAAGTGGGTTTTAGGAGCCCAACACAAAATACATGAGCCCCAATGCCTTCCTTCATACAAAACTGACACCCACTTTCCTTAAAAAATCGTGGCTCAAAATGGCATTTTTGGGCTGAGATAAGCACTTTGGTGACATTTTCCTGTAACTTGTTCCCAGTACATTCTAAGTGGCTGCTGACTTTGTGAGGTCTCTAAAAGTGGGTTTTAGGAGCCCAACACAAAATACATGAGCCCTAATGCCTTCTTTCAGACAAAACTGACTTCCACTTTCTTAAAAAAATCTTGGGTCAAAATAGCATTATTAGACTGAGATAAGCACTTTGGTGACATTTTCCTGTAACTTGTTCCCAGTACATTCTAAGTGGCTGCTGACTTTGTGAGGTCTCTAAAAGTGGGTTTTAGGAGCCTAACACAAAATACATGAGCCCCAATGCCTTCCTTCATACAAAACTGACACCCACTTTCCTTAAAAAATCGTGGCTCAAAATGGCATTTTTGGGCTGAGATAAGCACTTTGGTGACATTTTCCTGTAACTTGTTCCCAGTACATTCTAAGTGGCTGCTGACTTTGTGAGGTCTCTAAAAGTGGGTTTTAGGAGCCCAACACAAAATACATGAGCCCTAATGCCTTCTTTCAGACAAAACTGACTTCCACTTTCTTAAAAAAATCTTGGGTCAAAATAGCATTATTAGACTGAGATAAGCACTTTGGTGACATTTTCCTGTAACTTGTTCCCAGTACATTCTAAGTGGCTGCTGACTTTGTGAGGTCTCTAAAAGTGGGTTTTAGGAGCCCAACACAAAATACATGAGCCCCAATGCCTTCCTTCATACAAAACTGACACCCACTTTCCTTAAAAAATCGTGGCTCAAAATGGCATTTTTGGGCTGAGATAAGCACTTTGGTGACATTTTCCTGTAACTTGTTCCCAGTACATTCTAAGTGGCTGCTGACTTTGTGAGGTCTCTAAAAGTGGGTTTTAGGAGCCCAACACAAAATACATGAGCCCTAATGCCTTCCTTCAGACAGAACTGACACCCACTTTCTTTAAAAAATCGTGGTTCAAAATAGCATTTTTGGGCTGAGATAAGCACTTTGGTGACATTTTCCTGTAACTTGTTCCCAGTACATTTTAAGTGGCTGCTGACTTTGTGAGGTCTGTAAAATTGGGTTTTAGGAGCCCAACACAAAATACATGAGCCCTAATGCCTTCTTTCAGACAAAACTGACTTCCACTTTCTTAAAAAAATCTTGGGTCAAAATAGCATTATTAGACTGAGATAAGCACTTTGGTGACATTTTCCTGTAACTTGTTCCCAGTACATTCTAAGTGGCTGCTGACTTTGTGAGGTCTCTAAAAGTGGGTTTTAGGAGCCCAACACAAAATACATGAGCCCCAATGCCTTCCTTCATACAAAACTGACACCCACTTTCCTTAAAAAATCGTGGCTCAAAATGGCATTTTTGGGCTGAGATAAGCACTTTGGTGACATTTTCCTGTAACTTGTTCCCAGTACATTCTAAGTGGCTGCTGACTTTGTGAGGTCTCTAAAAGTGGGTTTTAGGAGCCCAACACAAAATACATGAGCCCCAATGCCTTCCTTCATACAAAACTGACACCCACTTTCCTTAAAAAATCGTGGCTCAAAATGGCATTTTTGGGCTGAGATAAGCACTTTGGTGACATTTTCCTGTAACTTGTTCCCAGTACATTCTAAGTGGCTGCTGACTTTGTGAGGTCTCTAAAAGTGGGTTTTAGGAGCCCAACACAAAATACATGAGCCCTAATGCCTTCTTTCAGACAAAACTGACTTCCACTTTCTTAAAAAAATCTTGGGTCAAAATAGCATTATTAGACTGAGATAAGCACTTTGGTGACATTTTCCTGTAACTTGTTCCCAGTACATTCTAAGTGGCTGCTGACTTTGTGAGGTCTCTAAAAGTGGGTTTTAGGAGCCCAACACAAAATACATGAGCCCCAATGCCTTCCTTCATACAAAACTGACACCCACTTTCCTTAAAAAATCGTGGCTCAAAATGGCATTTTTGGGCTGAGATAAGCACTTTGGTGACATTTTCCTGTAACTTGTTCCCAGTACATTCTAAGTGGCTGCTGACTTTGTGAGGTCTCTAAAAGTGGGTTTTAGGAGCCCAACACAAAATACATGAGCCCTAATGCCTTCTTTCAGACAAAACTGACTTCCACTTTCTTAAAAAAATCTTGGGTCAAAATAGCATTATTAGACTGAGATAAGCACTTTGGTGACATTTTCCTGTAACTTGTTCCCAGTACATTCTAAGTGGCTGCTGACTTTGTGAGGTCTCTAAAAGTGGGTTTTAGGAGCCCAACACAAAATACATGAGCCCCAATGCCTTCCTTCATACAAAACTGACACCCACTTTCCTTAAAAAATCGTGGCTCAAAATGGCATTTTTGGGCTGAGATAAGCACTTTGGTGACATTTTCCTGTAACTTGTTCCCAGTACATTCTAAGTGGCTGCTGACTTTGTGAGGTCTCTAAAAGTGGGTTTTAGGAGCCCAACACAAAATACATGAGCCCTAATGCCTTCTTTCAGACAAAACTGACTTCCACTTTCTTAAAAAAATCTTGGGTCAAAATAGCATTATTAGACTGAGATAAGCACTTTGGTGACATTTTCCTGTAACTTGTTCCCAGTACATTCTAAGTGGCTGCTGACTTTGTGAGGTCTCTAAAAGTGGGTTTTAGGAGCCCAACACAAAATACATGAGCCCCAATGCCTTCCTTCATACAAAACTGACACCCACTTTCCTTAAAAAATCGTGGCTCAAAATGGCATTTTTGGGCTGAGATAAGCACTTTGGTGACATTTTCCTGTAACTTGTTCCCAGTACATTCTAAGTGGCTGCTGACTTTGTGAGGTCTCTAAAAGTGGGTTTTAGGAGCCCAACACAAAATACATGAGCCCTAATGCCTTCTTTCAGACAAAACTGACTTCCACTTTCTTAAAAAAATCTTGGGTCAAAATAGCATTATTAGACTGAGATAAGCACTTTGGTGACATTTTCCTGTAACTTGTTCCCAGTACATTCTAAGTGGCTGCTGACTTTGTGAGGTCTCTAAAAGTGGGTTTTAGGAGCCCAACACAAAATACATGAGCCCCAATGCCTTCCTTCATACAAAACTGACACCCACTTTCCTTAAAAAATCGTGGCTCAAAATGGCATTTTTGGGCTGAGATAAGCACTTTGGTGACATTTTCCTGTAACTTGTTCCCAGTACATTCTAAGTGGCTGCTGACTTTGTGAGGTCTCTAAAAGTGGGTTTTAGGAGCCCAACACAAAATACATGAGCCCTAATGCCTTCTTTCAGACAAAACTGACTTCCACTTTCTTAAAAAAATCTTGGGTCAAAATAGCATTATTAGACTGAGATAAGCACTTTGGTGACATTTTCCTGTAACTTGTTCCCAGTACATTCTAAGTGGCTGCTGACTTTGTGAGGTCTCTAAAAGTGGGTTTTAGGAGCCCAACACAAAATACATGAGCCCCAATGCCTTCCTTCATACAAAACTGACACCCACTTTCCTTAAAAAATCGTGGCTCAAAATGGCATTTTTGGGCTGAGATAAGCACTTTGGTGACATTTTCCTGTAACTTGTTCCCAGTACATTCTAAGTGGCTGCTGACTTTGTGAGGTCTCTAAAAGTGGGTTTTAGGAGCCCAACACAAAATACATGAGCCCTAATGCCTTCTTTCAGACAAAACTGACTTCCACTTTCTTAAAAAAATCTTGGGTCAAAATAGCATTATTAGACTGAGATAAGCACTTTGGTGACATTTTCCTGTAACTTGTTCCCAGTACATTCTAAGTGGCTGCTGACTTTGTGAGGTCTCTAAAAGTGGGTTTTAGGAGCCCAACACAAAATACATGAGCCCCAATGCCTTCCTTCATACAAAACTGACACCCACTTTCCTTAAAAAATCGTGGCTCAAAATGGCATTTTTGGGCTGAGATAAGCACTTTGGTGACATTTTCCTGTAACTTGTTCCCAGTACATTCTAAGTGGCTGCTGACTTTGTGAGGTCTCTAAAAGTGGGTTTTAGGAGCCCAACACAAAATACATGAGCCCCAATGCCTTCCTTCATACAAAACTGACACCCACTTTCCTTAAAAAATCGTGGCTCAAAATGGCATTTTTGGGCTGAGATAAGCACTTTGGTGACATTTTCCTGTAACTTGTTCCCAGTACATTCTAAGTGGCTGCTGACTTTGTGAGGTCTCTAAAAGTGGGTTTTAGGAGCCCAACACAAAATACATGAGCCCTAATGCCTTCCTTCAGACAGAACTGACACCCACTTTCTTTAAAAAATCGTGGTTCAAAATAGCATTTTTGGGCTGAGATAAGCACTTTGGTGACATTTTCCTGTAACTTGTTCCCAGTACATTCTAAGTGGCTGCTGACTTTGTGAGGTCTCTAAAAGTGGGTTTTAGGAGCCCAACACAAAATACATGAGCCCTAATGCCTTCTTTCAGACAAAACTGACTTCCACTTTCTTAAAAAAATCTTGGGTCAAAATAGCATTATTAGACTGAGATAAGCACTTTGGTGACATTTTCCTGTAACTTGTTCCCAGTACATTCTAAGTGGCTGCTGACTTTGTGAGGTCTCTAAAAGTGGGTTTTAGGAGCCCAACACAAAATACATGAGCCCCAATGCCTTCCTTCATACAAAACTGACACCCACTTTCCTTAAAAAATCGTGGCTCAAAATGGCATTTTTGGGCTGAGATAAGCACTTTGGTGACATTTTCCTGTAACTTGTTCCCAGTACATTCTAAGTGGCTGCTGACTTTGTGAGGTCTCTAAAAGTGGGTTTTAGGAGCCCAACACAAAATACATGAGCCCTAATGCCTTCTTTCAGACAAAACTGACTTCCACTTTCTTAAAAAAATCTTGGGTCAAAATAGCATTATTAGACTGAGATAAGCACTTTGGTGACATTTTCCTGTAACTTGTTCCCAGTACATTCTAAGTGGCTGCTGACTTTGTGAGGTCTCTAAAAGTGGGTTTTAGGAGCCCAACACAAAATACATGAGCCCCAATGCCTTCCTTCATACAAAACTGACACCCACTTTCCTTAAAAAATCGTGGCTCAAAATGGCATTTTTGGGCTGAGATAAGCACTTTGGTGACATTTTCCTGTAACTTGTTCCCAGTACATTCTAAGTGGCTGCTGACTTTGTGAGGTCTCTAAAAGTGGGTTTTAGGAGCCCAACACAAAATACATGAGCCCCAATGCCTTCCTTCATACAAAACTGACACCCACTTTCCTTAAAAAATCGTGGCTCAAAATGGCATTTTTGGGCTGAGATAAGCACTTTGGTGACATTTTCCTGTAACTTGTTCCCAGTACATTCTAAGTGGCTGCTGACTTTGTGAGGTCTCTAAAAGTGGGTTTTAGGAGCCCAACACAAAATACATGAGCCCCAATGCCTTCCTTCATACAAAACTGACACCCACTTTCCTTAAAAAATCGTGGCTCAAAATGGCATTTTTGGGCTGAGATAAGCACTTTGGTGACATTTTCCTGTAACTTGTTCCCAGTACATTCTAAGTGGCTGCTGACTTTGTGAGGTCTCTAAAAGTGGGTTTTAGGAGCCCAACACAAAATACATGAGCCCTAATGCCTTCTTTCAGACAAAACTGACTTCCACTTTCTTAAAAAAATCTTGGGTCAAAATAGCATTATTAGACTGAGATAAGCACTTTGGTGACATTTTCCTGTAACTTGTTCCCAGTACATTCTAAGTGGCTGCTGACTTTGTGAGGTCTCTAAAAGTGGGTTTTAGGAGCCCAACACAAAATACATGAGCCCCAATGCCTTCCTTCATACAAAACTGACACCCACTTTCCTTAAAAAATCGTGGCTCAAAATGGCATTTTTGGGCTGAGATAAGCACTTTGGTGACATTTTCCTGTAACTTGTTCCCAGTACATTCTAAGTGGCTGCTGACTTTGTGAGGTCTCTAAAAGTGGGTTTTAGGAGCCCAACACAAAATACATGAGCCCTAATGCCTTCTTTCAGACAAAACTGACTTCCACTTTCTTAAAAAAATCTTGGGTCAAAATAGCATTATTAGACTGAGATAAGCACTTTGGTGACATTTTCCTGTAACTTGTTCCCAGTACATTCTAAGTGGCTGCTGACTTTGTGAGGTCTCTAAAAGTGGGTTTTAGGAGCCCAACACAAAATACATGAGCCCCAATGCCTTCCTTCATACAAAACTGACACCCACTTTCCTTAAAAAATCGTGGCTCAAAATGGCATTTTTGGGCTGAGATAAGCACTTTGGTGACATTTTCCTGTAACTTGTTCCCAGTACATTCTAAGTGGCTGCTGACTTTGTGAGGTCTCTAAAAGTGGGTTTTAGGAGCCCAACACAAAATACATGAGCCCTAATGCCTTCCTTCAGACAGAACTGACACCCACTTTCTTTAAAAAATCGTGGTTCAAAATAGCTATTTTGGGCTGAGATAAGCACTTTGGTGACATTTTCCTGTAACTTGTTCCCAGTACATTTTAAGTGGCTGCTGACTTTGTGAGGTCTGTAAAATTGGGTTTTAGGAGCCCAACACAAAATACATGAGCCCTAATGCCTTCTTTCAGACAAAACTGACTTCCACTTTCTTAAAAAAATCTTGGGTCAAAATAGCATTATTAGACTGAGATAAGCACTTTGGTGACATTTTCCTGTAACTTGTTCCCAGTACATTCTAAGTGGCTGCTGACTTTGTGAGGTCTCTAAAAGTGGGTTTTAGGAGCCCAACACAAAATACATGAGCCCCAATGCCTTCCTTCATACAAAACTGACACCCACTTTCCTTAAAAAATCGTGGCTCAAAATGGCATTTTTGGGCTGAGATAAGCACTTTGGTGACATTTTCCTGTAACTTGTTCCCAGTACATTCTAAGTGGCTGCTGACTTTGTGAGGTCTCTAAAAGTGGGTTTTAGGAGCCCAACACAAAATACATGAGCCCCAATGCCTTCCTTCATACAAAACTGACACCCACTTTCCTTAAAAAATCGTGGCTCAAAATGGCATTTTTGGGCTGAGATAAGCACTTTGGTGACATTTTCCTGTAACTTGTTCCCAGTACATTCTAAGTGGCTGCTGACTTTGTGAGGTCTCTAAAAGTGGGTTTTAGGAGCCCAACACAAAATACATGAGCCCTAATGCCTTCTTTCAGACAAAACTGACTTCCACTTTCTTAAAAAAATCTTGGGTCAAAATAGCATTATTAGACTGAGATAAGCACTTTGGTGACATTTTCCTGTAACTTGTTCCCAGTACATTCTAAGTGGCTGCTGACTTTGTGAGGTCTCTAAAAGTGGGTTTTAGGAGCCCAACACAAAATACATGAGCCCCAATGCCTTCCTTCATACAAAACTGACACCCACTTTCCTTAAAAAATCGTGGCTCAAAATGGCATTTTTGGGCTGAGATAAGCACTTTGGTGACATTTTCCTGTAACTTGTTCCCAGTACATTCTAAGTGGCTGCTGACTTTGTGAGGTCTCTAAAAGTGGGTTTTAGGAGCCCAACACAAAATACATGAGCCCTAATGCCTTCTTTCAGACAAAACTGACTTCCACTTTCTTAAAAAAATCTTGGGTCAAAATAGCATTATTAGACTGAGATAAGCACTTTGGTGACATTTTCCTGTAACTTGTTCCCAGTACATTCTAAGTGGCTGCTGACTTTGTGAGGTCTCTAAAAGTGGGTTTTAGGAGCCCAACACAAAATACATGAGCCCCAATGCCTTCCTTCATACAAAACTGACACCCACTTTCCTTAAAAAATCGTGGCTCAAAATGGCATTTTTGGGCTGAGATAAGCACTTTGGTGACATTTTCCTGTAACTTGTTCCCAGTACATTCTAAGTGGCTGCTGACTTTGTGAGGTCTCTAAAAGTGGGTTTTAGGAGCCCAACACAAAATACATGAGCCCTAATGCCTTCTTTCAGACAAAACTGACTTCCACTTTCTTAAAAAAATCTTGGGTCAAAATAGCATTATTAGACTGAGATAAGCACTTTGGTGACATTTTCCTGTAACTTGTTCCCAGTACATTCTAAGTGGCTGCTGACTTTGTGAGGTCTCTAAAAGTGGGTTTTAGGAGCCCAACACAAAATACATGAGCCCCAATGCCTTCCTTCATACAAAACTGACACCCACTTTCCTTAAAAAATCGTGGCTCAAAATGGCATTTTTGGGCTGAGATAAGCACTTTGGTGACATTTTCCTGTAACTTGTTCCCAGTACATTCTAAGTGGCTGCTGACTTTGTGAGGTCTCTAAAAGTGGGTTTTAGGAGCCCAACACAAAATACATGAGCCCTAATGCCTTCTTTCAGACAAAACTGACTTCCACTTTCTTAAAAAAATCTTGGGTCAAAATAGCATTATTAGACTGAGATAAGCACTTTGGTGACATTTTCCTGTAACTTGTTCCCAGTACATTCTAAGTGGCTGCTGACTTTGTGAGGTCTCTAAAAGTGGGTTTTAGGAGCCCAACACAAAATACATGAGCCCCAATGCCTTCCTTCATACAAAACTGACACCCACTTTCCTTAAAAAATCGTGGCTCAAAATGGCATTTTTGGGCTGAGATAAGCACTTTGGTGACATTTTCCTGTAACTTGTTCCCAGTACATTCTAAGTGGCTGCTGACTTTGTGAGGTCTCTAAAAGTGGGTTTTAGGAGCCCAACACAAAATACATGAGCCCTAATGCCTTCTTTCAGACAAAACTGACTTCCACTTTCTTAAAAAAATCTTGGGTCAAAATAGCATTATTAGACTGAGATAAGCACTTTGGTGACATTTTCCTGTAACTTGTTCCCAGTACATTCTAAGTGGCTGCTGACTTTGTGAGGTCTCTAAAAGTGGGTTTTAGGAGCCCAACACAAAATACATGAGCCCCAATGCCTTCCTTCATACAAAACTGACACCCACTTTCCTTAAAAAATCGTGGCTCAAAATGGCATTTTTGGGCTGAGATAAGCACTTTGGTGACATTTTCCTGTAACTTGTTCCCAGTACATTCTAAGTGGCTGCTGACTTTGTGAGGTCTCTAAAAGTGGGTTTTAGGAGCCCAACACAAAATACATGAGCCCCAATGCCTTCCTTCATACAAAACTGACACCCACTTTCCTTAAAAAATCGTGGCTCAAAATGGCATTTTTGGGCTGAGATAAGCACTTTGGTGACATTTTCCTGTAACTTGTTCCCAGTACATTCTAAGTGGCTGCTGACTTTGTGAGGTCTCTAAAAGTGGGTTTTAGGAGCCCAACACAAAATACATGAGCCCTAATGCCTTCTTTCAGACAAAACTGACTTCCACTTTCTTAAAAAAATCTTGGGTCAAAATAGCATTATTAGACTGAGATAAGCACTTTGGTGACATTTTCCTGTAACTTGTTCCCAGTACATTCTAAGTGGCTGCTGACTTTGTGAGGTCTCTAAAAGTGGGTTTTAGGAGCCCAACACAAAATACATGAGCCCCAATGCCTTCCTTCATACAAAACTGACACCCACTTTCCTTAAAAAATCGTGGCTCAAAATGGCATTTTTGGGCTGAGATAAGCACTTTGGTGACATTTTCCTGTAACTTGTTCCCAGTACATTCTAAGTGGCTGCTGACTTTGTGAGGTCTCTAAAAGTGGGTTTTAGGAGCCCAACACAAAATACATGAGCCCTAATGCCTTCTTTCAGACAAAACTGACTTCCACTTTCTTAAAAAAATCTTGGGTCAAAATAGCATTATTAGACTGAGATAAGCACTTTGGTGACATTTTCCTGTAACTTGTTCCCAGTACATTCTAAGTGGCTGCTGACTTTGTGAGGTCTCTAAAAGTGGGTTTTAGGAGCCCAACACAAAATACATGAGCCCCAATGCCTTCCTTCATACAAAACTGACACCCACTTTCCTTAAAAAATCGTGGCTCAAAATGGCATTTTTGGGCTGAGATAAGCACTTTGGTGACATTTTCCTGTAACTTGTTCCCAGTACATTCTAAGTGGCTGCTGACTTTGTGAGGTCTCTAAAAGTGGGTTTTAGGAGCCCAACACAAAATACATGAGCCCTAATGCCTTCTTTCAGACAAAACTGACTTCCACTTTCTTAAAAAAATCTTGGGTCAAAATAGCATTATTAGACTGAGATAAGCACTTTGGTGACATTTTCCTGTAACTTGTTCCCAGTACATTCTAAGTGGCTGCTGACTTTGTGAGGTCTCTAAAAGTGGGTTTTAGGAGCCCAACACAAAATACATGAGCCCCAATGCCTTCCTTCATACAAAACTGACACCCACTTTCCTTAAAAAATCGTGGCTCAAAATGGCATTTTTGGGCTGAGATAAGCACTTTGGTGACATTTTCCTGTAACTTGTTCCCAGTACATTCTAAGTGGCTGCTGACTTTGTGAGGTCTCTAAAAGTGGGTTTTAGGAGCCCAACACAAAATACATGAGCCCTAATGCCTTCTTTCAGACAAAACTGACTTCCACTTTCTTAAAAAAATCTTGGGTCAAAATAGCATTATTAGACTGAGATAAGCACTTTGGTGACATTTTCCTGTAACTTGTTCCCAGTACATTCTAAGTGGCTGCTGACTTTGTGAGGTCTCTAAAAGTGGGTTTTAGGAGCCCAACACAAAATACATGAGCCCCAATGCCTTCCTTCATACAAAACTGACACCCACTTTCCTTAAAAAATCGTGGCTCAAAATGGCATTTTTGGGCTGAGATAAGCACTTTGGTGACATTTTCCTGTAACTTGTTCCCAGTACATTCTAAGTGGCTGCTGACTTTGTGAGGTCTCTAAAAGTGGGTTTTAGGAGCCCAACACAAAATACATGAGCCCTAATGCCTTCTTTCAGACAAAACTGACTTCCACTTTCTTAAAAAAATCTTGGGTCAAAATAGCATTATTAGACTGAGATAAGCACTTTGGTGACATTTTCCTGTAACTTGTTCCCAGTACATTCTAAGTGGCTGCTGACTTTGTGAGGTCTCTAAAAGTGGGTTTTAGGAGCCCAACACAAAATACATGAGCCCCAATGCCTTCCTTCATACAAAACTGACACCCACTTTCCTTAAAAAATCGTGGCTCAAAATGGCATTTTTGGGCTGAGATAAGCACTTTGGTGACATTTTCCTGTAACTTGTTCCCAGTACATTCTAAGTGGCTGCTGACTTTGTGAGGTCTCTAAAAGTGGGTTTTAGGAGCCCAACACAAAATACATGAGCCCTAATGCCTTCTTTCAGACAAAACTGACTTCCACTTTCTTAAAAAAATCTTGGGTCAAAATAGCATTATTAGACTGAGATAAGCACTTTGGTGACATTTTCCTGTAACTTGTTCCCAGTACATTCTAAGTGGCTGCTGACTTTGTGAGGTCTCTAAAAGTGGGTTTTAGGAGCCCAACACAAAATACATGAGCCCCAATGCCTTCCTTCATACAAAACTGACACCCACTTTCCTTAAAAAATCGTGGCTCAAAATGGCATTTTTGGGCTGAGATAAGCACTTTGGTGACATTTTCCTGTAACTTGTTCCCAGTACATTCTAAGTGGCTGCTGACTTTGTGAGGTCTCTAAAAGTGGGTTTTAGGAGCCCAACACAAAATACATGAGCCCTAATGCCTTCTTTCAGACAAAACTGACTTCCACTTTCTTAAAAAAATCTTGGGTCAAAATAGCATTATTAGACTGAGATAAGCACTTTGGTGACATTTTCCTGTAACTTGTTCCCAGTACATTCTAAGTGGCTGCTGACTTTGTGAGGTCTCTAAAAGTGGGTTTTAGGAGCCCAACACAAAATACATGAGCCCCAATGCCTTCCTTCATACAAAACTGACACCCACTTTCCTTAAAAAATCGTGGCTCAAAATGGCATTTTTGGGCTGAGATAAGCACTTTGGTGACATTTTCCTGTAACTTGTTCCCAGTACATTCTAAGTGGCTGCTGACTTTGTGAGGTCTCTAAAAGTGGGTTTTAGGAGCCCAACACAAAATACATGAGCCCTAATGCCTTCTTTCAGACAAAACTGACTTCCACTTTCTTAAAAAAATCTTGGGTCAAAATAGCATTATTAGACTGAGATAAGCACTTTGGTGACATTTTCCTGTAACTTGTTCCCAGTACATTCTAAGTGGCTGCTGACTTTGTGAGGTCTCTAAAAGTGGGTTTTAGGAGCCCAACACAAAATACATGAGCCCCAATGCCTTCCTTCATACAAAACTGACACCCACTTTCCTTAAAAAATCGTGGCTCAAAATGGCATTTTTGGGCTGAGATAAGCACTTTGGTGACATTTTCCTGTAACTTGTTCCCAGTACATTCTAAGTGGCTGCTGACTTTGTGAGGTCTCTAAAAGTGGGTTTTAGGAGCCCAACACAAAATACATGAGCCCCAATGCCTTCCTTCATACAAAACTGACACCCACTTTCCTTAAAAAATCGTGGCTCAAAATGGCATTTTTGGGCTGAGATAAGCACTTTGGTGACATTTTCCTGTAACTTGTTCCCAGTACATTCTAAGTGGCTGCTGACTTTGTGAGGTCTCTAAAAGTGGGTTTTAGGAGTCCAACACAAAATACATGAGCCCTAATGCCTTCCTTCAGACAGAACTGACACCCACTTTCTTTAAAAAATCGTGGTTCAAAATAGCATTTTTGGGCTGAGATAAGCACTTTGGTGACATTTTCCTGTAACTTGTTCCCAGTACATTCTAAGTGGCTGCTGACTTTGTGAGGTCTCTAAAAGTGGGTTTTAGGAGCCCAACACAAAATACATGAGCCCTAATGCCTTCTTTCAGACAAAACTGACTTCCACTTTCTTAAAAAAATCTTGGGTCAAAATAGCATTATTAGACTGAGATAAGCACTTTGGTGACATTTTCCTGTAACTTGTTCCCAGTACATTCTAAGTGGCTGCTGACTTTGTGAGGTCTCTAAAAGTGGGTTTTAGGAGCCCAACACAAAATACATGAGCCCCAATGCCTTCCTTCATACAAAACTGACACCCACTTTCCTTAAAAAATCGTGGCTCAAAATGGCATTTTTGGGCTGAGATAAGCACTTTGGTGACATTTTCCTGTAACTTGTTCCCAGTACATTCTAAGTGGCTGCTGACTTTGTGAGGTCTCTAAAAGTGGGTTTTAGGAGCCCAACACAAAATACATGAGCCCTAATGCCTTCTTTCAGACAAAACTGACTTCCACTTTCTTAAAAAAATCTTGGGTCAAAATAGCATTATTAGACTGAGATAAGCACTTTGGTGACATTTTCCTGTAACTTGTTCCCAGTACATTCTAAGTGGCTGCTGACTTTGTGAGGTCTCTAAAAGTGGGTTTTAGGAGCCCAACACAAAATACATGAGCCCCAATGCCTTCCTTCATACAAAACTGACACCCACTTTCCTTAAAAAATCGTGGCTCAAAATGGCATTTTTGGGCTGAGATAAGCACTTTGGTGACATTTTCCTGTAACTTGTTCCCAGTACATTCTAAGTGGCTGCTGACTTTGTGAGGTCTCTAAAAGTGGGTTTTAGGAGCCCAACACAAAATACATGAGCCCCAATGCCTTCCTTCATACAAAACTGACACCCACTTTCCTTAAAAAATCGTGGCTCAAAATGGCATTTTTGGGCTGAGATAAGCACTTTGGTGACATTTTCCTGTAACTTGTTCCCAGTACATTCTAAGTGGCTGCTGACTTTGTGAGGTCTCTAAAAGTGGGTTTTAGGAGCCCAACACAAAATACATGAGCCCCAATGCCTTCCTTCATACAAAACTGACACCCACTTTCCTTAAAAAATCGTGGCTCAAAATGGCATTTTTGGGCTGAGATAAGCACTTTGGTGACATTTTCCTGTAACTTGTTCCCAGTACATTCTAAGTGGCTGCTGACTTTGTGAGGTCTCTAAAAGTGGGTTTTAGGAGCCCAACACAAAATACATGAGCCCTAATGCCTTCTTTCAGACAAAACTGACTTCCACTTTCTTAAAAAAATCTTGGGTCAAAATAGCATTATTAGACTGAGATAAGCACTTTGGTGACATTTTCCTGTAACTTGTTCCCAGTACATTCTAAGTGGCTGCTGACTTTGTGAGGTCTCTAAAAGTGGGTTTTAGGAGCCCAACACAAAATACATGAGCCCCAATGCCTTCCTTCATACAAAACTGACACCCACTTTCCTTAAAAAATCGTGGCTCAAAATGGCATTTTTGGGCTGAGATAAGCACTTTGGTGACATTTTCCTGTAACTTGTTCCCAGTACATTCTAAGTGGCTGCTGACTTTGTGAGGTCTCTAAAAGTGGGTTTTAGGAGCCCAACACAAAATACATGAGCCCTAATGCCTTCTTTCAGACAAAACTGACTTCCACTTTCTTAAAAAAATCTTGGGTCAAAATAGCATTATTAGACTGAGATAAGCACTTTGGTGACATTTTCCTGTAACTTGTTCCCAGTACATTCTAAGTGGCTGCTGACTTTGTGAGGTCTCTAAAAGTGGGTTTTAGGAGCCCAACACAAAATACATGAGCCCCAATGCCTTCCTTCATACAAAACTGACACCCACTTTCCTTAAAAAATCGTGGCTCAAAATGGCATTTTTGGGCTGAGATAAGCACTTTGGTGACATTTTCCTGTAACTTGTTCCCAGTACATTCTAAGTGGCTGCTGACTTTGTGAGGTCTCTAAAAGTGGGTTTTAGGAGCCCAACACAAAATACATGAGCCCTAATGCCTTCCTTCAGACAGAACTGACACCCACTTTCTTTAAAAAATCGTGGTTCAAAATAGCATTTTTGGGCTGAGATAAGCACTTTGGTGACATTTTCCTGTAACTTGTTCCCAGTACATTTTAAGTGGCTGCTGACTTTGTGAGGTCTGTAAAATTGGGTTTTAGGAGCCCAACACAAAATACATGAGCCCTAATGCCTTCTTTCAGACAAAACTGACTTCCACTTTCTTAAAAAAATCTTGGGTCAAAATAGCATTATTAGACTGAGATAAGCACTTTGGTGACATTTTCCTGTAACTTGTTCCCAGTACATTCTAAGTGGCTGCTGACTTTGTGAGGTCTCTAAAAGTGGGTTTTAGGAGCCCAACACAAAATACATGAGCCCCAATGCCTTCCTTCATACAAAACTGACACCCACTTTCCTTAAAAAATCGTGGCTCAAAATGGCATTTTTGGGCTGAGATAAGCACTTTGGTGACATTTTCCTGTAACTTGTTCCCAGTACATTCTAAGTGGCTGCTGACTTTGTGAGGTCTCTAAAAGTGGGTTTTAGGAGCCCAACACAAAATACATGAGCCCCAATGCCTTCCTTCATACAAAACTGACACCCACTTTCCTTAAAAAATCGTGGCTCAAAATGGCATTTTTGGGCTGAGATAAGCACTTTGGTGACATTTTCCTGTAACTTGTTCCCAGTACATTCTAAGTGGCTGCTGACTTTGTGAGGTCTCTAAAAGTGGGTTTTAGGAGCCCAACACAAAATACATGAGCCCTAATGCCTTCTTTCAGACAAAACTGACTTCCACTTTCTTAAAAAAATCTTGGGTCAAAATAGCATTATTAGACTGAGATAAGCACTTTGGTGACATTTTCCTGTAACTTGTTCCCAGTACATTCTAAGTGGCTGCTGACTTTGTGAGGTCTCTAAAAGTGGGTTTTAGGAGCCCAACACAAAATACATGAGCCCCAATGCCTTCCTTCATACAAAACTGACACCCACTTTCCTTAAAAAATCGTGGCTCAAAATGGCATTTTTGGGCTGAGATAAGCACTTTGGTGACATTTTCCTGTAACTTGTTCCCAGTACATTCTAAGTGGCTGCTGACTTTGTGAGGTCTCTAAAAGTGGGTTTTAGGAGCCCAACACAAAATACATGAGCCCTAATGCCTTCTTTCAGACAAAACTGACTTCCACTTTCTTAAAAAAATCTTGGGTCAAAATAGCATTATTAGACTGAGATAAGCACTTTGGTGACATTTTCCTGTAACTTGTTCCCAGTACATTCTAAGTGGCTGCTGACTTTGTGAGGTCTCTAAAAGTGGGTTTTAGGAGCCCAACACAAAATACATGAGCCCCAATGCCTTCCTTCATACAAAACTGACACCCACTTTCCTTAAAAAATCGTGGCTCAAAATGGCATTTTTGGGCTGAGATAAGCACTTTGGTGACATTTTCCTGTAACTTGTTCCCAGTACATTCTAAGTGGCTGCTGACTTTGTGAGGTCTCTAAAAGTGGGTTTTAGGAGCCCAACACAAAATACATGAGCCCTAATGCCTTCCTTCAGACAGAACTGACACCCACTTTCTTTAAAAAATCGTGGTTCAAAATAGCATTTTTGGGCTGAGATAAGCACTTTGGTGACATTTTCCTGTAACTTGTTCCCAGTACATTTTAAGTGGCTGCTGACTTTGTGAGGTCTGTAAAATTGGGTTTTAGGAGCCCAACACAAAATACATGAGCCCTAATGCCTTCTTTCAGACAAAACTGACTTCCACTTTCTTAAAAAAATCTTGGGTCAAAATAGCATTATTAGACTGAGATAAGCACTTTGGTGACATTTTCCTGTAACTTGTTCCCAGTACATTCTAAGTGGCTGCTGACTTTGTGAGGTCTCTAAAAGTGGGTTTTAGGAGCCCAACACAAAATACATGAGCCCCAATGCCTTCCTTCATACAAAACTGACACCCACTTTCCTTAAAAAATCGTGGCTCAAAATGGCATTTTTGGGCTGAGATAAGCACTTTGGTGACATTTTCCTGTAACTTGTTCCCAGTACATTCTAAGTGGCTGCTGACTTTGTGAGGTCTCTAAAAGTGGGTTTTAGGAGCCCAACACAAAATACATGAGCCCTAATGCCTTCTTTCAGACAAAACTGACTTCCACTTTCTTAAAAAAATCTTGGGTCAAAATAGCATTATTAGACTGAGATAAGCACTTTGGTGACATTTTCCTGTAACTTGTTCCCAGTACATTCTAAGTGGCTGCTGACTTTGTGAGGTCTCTAAAAGTGGGTTTTAGGAGCCCAACACAAAATACATGAGCCCCAATGCCTTCCTTCATACAAAACTGACACCCACTTTCCTTAAAAAATCGTGGCTCAAAATGGCATTTTTGGGCTGAGATAAGCACTTTGGTGACATTTTCCTGTAACTTGTTCCCAGTACATTCTAAGTGGCTGCTGACTTTGTGAGGTCTCTAAAAGTGGGTTTTAGGAGCCCAACACAAAATACATGAGCCCTAATGCCTTCTTTCAGACAAAACTGACTTCCACTTTCTTAAAAAAATCTTGGGTCAAAATAGCATTATTAGACTGAGATAAGCACTTTGGTGACATTTTCCTGTAACTTGTTCCCAGTACATTCTAAGTGGCTGCTGACTTTGTGAGGTCTCTAAAAGTGGGTTTTAGGAGCCCAACACAAAATACATGAGCCCCAATGCCTTCCTTCATACAAAACTGACACCCACTTTCCTTAAAAAATCGTGGCTCAAAATGGCATTTTTGGGCTGAGATAAGCACTTTGGTGACATTTTCCTGTAACTTGTTCCCAGTACATTCTAAGTGGCTGCTGACTTTGTGAGGTCTCTAAAAGTGGGTTTTAGGAGCCCAACACAAAATACATGAGCCCTAATGCCTTCCTTCAGACAGAACTGACACCCACTTTCTTTAAAAAATCGTGGTTCAAAATAGCATTTTTGGGCTGAGATAAGCACTTTGGTGACATTTTCCTGTAACTTGTTCCCAGTACATTTTAAGTGGCTGCTGACTTTGTGAGGTCTGTAAAATTGGGTTTTAGGAGCCCAACACAAAATACATGAGCCCTAATGCCTTCTTTCAGACAAAACTGACTTCCACTTTCTTAAAAAAATCTTGGGTCAAAATAGCATTATTAGACTGAGATAAGCACTTTGGTGACATTTTCCTGTAACTTGTTCCCAGTACATTCTAAGTGGCTGCTGACTTTGTGAGGTCTCTAAAAGTGGGTTTTAGGAGCCCAACACAAAATACATGAGCCCCAATGCCTTCCTTCATACAAAACTGACACCCACTTTCCTTAAAAAATCGTGGCTCAAAATGGCATTTTTGGGCTGAGATAAGCACTTTGGTGACATTTTCCTGTAACTTGTTCCCAGTACATTCTAAGTGGCTGCTGACTTTGTGAGGTCTCTAAAAGTGGGTTTTAGGAGCCCAACACAAAATACATGAGCCCTAATGCCTTCTTTCAGACAAAACTGACTTCCACTTTCTTAAAAAAATCTTGGGTCAAAATAGCATTATTAGACTGAGATAAGCACTTTGGTGACATTTTCCTGTAACTTGTTCCCAGTACATTCTAAGTGGCTGCTGACTTTGTGAGGTCTCTAAAAGTGGGTTTTAGGAGCCCAACACAAAATACATGAGCCCCAATGCCTTCCTTCATACAAAACTGACACCCACTTTCCTTAAAAAATCGTGGCTCAAAATGGCATTTTTGGGCTGAGATAAGCACTTTGGTGACATTTTCCTGTAACTTGTTCCCAGTACATTCTAAGTGGCTGCTGACTTTGTGAGGTCTCTAAAAGTGGGTTTTAGGAGCCCAACACAAAATACATGAGCCCTAATGCCTTCTTTCAGACAAAACTGACTTCCACTTTCTTAAAAAAATCTTGGGTCAAAATAGCATTATTAGACTGAGATAAGCACTTTGGTGACATTTTCCTGTAACTTGTTCCCAGTACATTCTAAGTGGCTGCTGACTTTGTGAGGTCTCTAAAAGTGGGTTTTAGGAGCCCAACACAAAATACATGAGCCCCAATGCCTTCCTTCATACAAAACTGACACCCACTTTCCTTAAAAAATCGTGGCTCAAAATGGCATTTTTGGGCTGAGATAAGCACTTTGGTGACATTTTCCTGTAACTTGTTCCCAGTACATTCTAAGTGGCTGCTGACTTTGTGAGGTCTCTAAAAGTGGGTTTTAGGAGCCCAACACAAAATACATGAGCCCTAATGCCTTCTTTCAGACAAAACTGACTTCCACTTTCTTAAAAAAATCTTGGGTCAAAATAGCATTATTAGACTGAGATAAGCACTTTGGTGACATTTTCCTGTAACTTGTTCCCAGTACATTCTAAGTGGCTGCTGACTTTGTGAGGTCTCTAAAAGTGGGTTTTAGGAGCCCAACACAAAATACATGAGCCCCAATGCCTTCCTTCATACAAAACTGACACCCACTTTCCTTAAAAAATCGTGGCTCAAAATGGCATTTTTGGGCTGAGATAAGCACTTTGGTGACATTTTCCTGTAACTTGTTCCCAGTACATTCTAAGTGGCTGCTGACTTTGTGAGGTCTCTAAAAGTGGGTTTTAGGAGCCCAACACAAAATACATGAGCCCTAATGCCTTCTTTCAGACAAAACTGACTTCCACTTTCTTAAAAAAATCTTGGGTCAAAATAGCATTATTAGACTGAGATAAGCACTTTGGTGACATTTTCCTGTAACTTGTTCCCAGTACATTCTAAGTGGCTGCTGACTTTGTGAGGTCTCTAAAAGTGGGTTTTAGGAGCCCAACACAAAATACATGAGCCCCAATGCCTTCCTTCATACAAAACTGACACCCACTTTCCTTAAAAAATCGTGGCTCAAAATGGCATTTTTGGGCTGAGATAAGCACTTTGGTGACATTTTCCTGTAACTTGTTCCCAGTACATTCTAAGTGGCTGCTGACTTTGTGAGGTCTCTAAAAGTGGGTTTTAGGAGCCCAACACAAAATACATGAGCCCTAATGCCTTCTTTCAGACAAAACTGACTTCCACTTTCTTAAAAAAATCTTGGGTCAAAATAGCATTATTAGACTGAGATAAGCACTTTGGTGACATTTTCCTGTAACTTGTTCCCAGTACATTCTAAGTGGCTGCTGACTTTGTGAGGTCTCTAAAAGTGGGTTTTAGGAGCCCAACACAAAATACATGAGCCCCAATGCCTTCCTTCATACAAAACTGACACCCACTTTCCTTAAAAAATCGTGGCTCAAAATGGCATTTTTGGGCTGAGATAAGCACTTTGGTGACATTTTCCTGTAACTTGTTCCCAGTACATTCTAAGTGGCTGCTGACTTTGTGAGGTCTCTAAAAGTGGGTTTTAGGAGCCCAACACAAAATACATGAGCCCCAATGCCTTCCTTCATACAAAACTGACACCCACTTTCCTTAAAAAATCGTGGCTCAAAATGGCATTTTTGGGCTGAGATAAGCACTTTGGTGACATTTTCCTGTAACTTGTTCCCAGTACATTCTAAGTGGCTGCTGACTTTGTGAGGTCTCTAAAAGTGGGTTTTAGGAGCCCAACACAAAATACATGAGCCCTAATGCCTTCTTTCAGACAAAACTGACACCCACTTTCTTTAAAAAATCGTGGTTCAAAATAGCATTTTTGGGCTGAGATAAGCACTTTGGTGACATTTTCCTGTAACTTGTTCCCAGTACATTCTAAGTGGCTGCTGACTTTGTGAGGTCTCTAAAAGTGGGTTTTAGGAGCCCAACACAAAATACATGAGCCCTAATGCCTTCCTTCAGACAGAACTGACACCCACTTTCTTTAAAAAATCGTGGTTCAAAATAGCATTTTTGGGCTGAGATAAGCACTTTGGTGACATTTTCCTGTAACTTGTTCCCAGTACATTTTAAGTGGCTGCTGACTTTGTGAGGTCTGTAAAATTGGGTTTTAGGAGCCCAACACAAAATACATGAGCCCTAATGCCTTCTTTCAGACAAAACTGACTTCCACTTTCTTAAAAAAATCTTGGGTCAAAATAGCATTATTAGACTGAGATAAGCACTTTGGTGACATTTTCCTGTAACTTGTTCCCAGTACATTCTAAGTGGCTGCTGACTTTGTGAGGTCTCTAAAAGTGGGTTTTAGGAGCCCAACACAAAATACATGAGCCCTAATGCCTTCTTTCAGACAAAACTGACACCCACTTTCTTTAAAAAATCTTGGGTCAAAATAGCATTTTTAGACTGAGATAAGCACTTTGGTGACATTTTCCTGTAACTTGTTCCCAGTACATTCTAAGTGGCTGCTGACTTTGTGAGGTCTCTAAAAGTGGGTTTTAGGAGCCCAACACAAAATACATGAGCCCCAATGCCTTCCTTCATACAAAACTGACACCCACTTTCCTTAAAAAATCGTGGCTCAAAATGGCATTTTTGGGCTGAGATAAGCACTTTGGTGACATTTTCCTGTAACTTGTTCCCAGTACATTCTAAGTGGCTGCTGACTTTGTGAGGTCTCTAAAAGTGGGTTTTAGGAGCCCAACACAAAATACATGAGCCCTAATGCCTTCTTTCAGACAAAACTGACTTCCACTTTCTTAAAAAAATCTTGGGTCAAAATAGCATTATTAGACTGAGATAAGCACTTTGGTGACATTTTCCTGTAACTTGTTCCCAGTACATTCTAAGTGGCTGCTGACTTTGTGAGGTCTCTAAAAGTGGGTTTTAGGAGCCCAACACAAAATACATGAGCCCCAATGCCTTCCTTCATACAAAACTGACACCCACTTTCCTTAAAAAATCGTGGCTCAAAATGGCATTTTTGGGCTGAGATAAGCACTTTGGTGACATTTTCCTGTAACTTGTTCCCAGTACATTCTAAGTGGCTGCTGACTTTGTGAGGTCTCTAAAAGTGGGTTTTAGGAGCCCAACACAAAATACATGAGCCCCAATGCCTTCCTTCATACAAAACTGACACCCACTTTCCTTAAAAAATCGTGGCTCAAAATGGCATTTTTGGGCTGAGATAAGCACTTTGGTGACATTTTCCTGTAACTTGTTCCCAGTACATTCTAAGTGGCTGCTGACTTTGTGAGGTCTCTAAAAGTGGGTTTTAGGAGCCCAACACAAAATACATGAGCCCTAATGCCTTCTTTCAGACAAAACTGACTTCCACTTTCTTAAAAAAATCTTGGGTCAAAATAGCATTATTAGACTGAGATAAGCACTTTGGTGACATTTTCCTGTAACTTGTTCCCAGTACATTCTAAGTGGCTGCTGACTTTGTGAGGTCTCTAAAAGTGGGTTTTAGGAGCCCAACACAAAATACATGAGCCCCAATGCCTTCCTTCATACAAAACTGACACCCACTTTCCTTAAAAAATCGTGGCTCAAAATGGCATTTTTGGGCTGAGATAAGCACTTTGGTGACATTTTCCTGTAACTTGTTCCCAGTACATTCTAAGTGGCTGCTGACTTTGTGAGGTCTCTAAAAGTGGGTTTTAGGAGCCCAACACAAAATACATGAGCCCTAATGCCTTCTTTCAGACAAAACTGACTTCCACTTTCTTAAAAAAATCTTGGGTCAAAATAGCATTATTAGACTGAGATAAGCACTTTGGTGACATTTTCCTGTAACTTGTTCCCAGTACATTCTAAGTGGCTGCTGACTTTGTGAGGTCTCTAAAAGTGGGTTTTAGGAGCCCAACACAAAATACATGAGCCCCAATGCCTTCCTTCATACAAAACTGACACCCACTTTCCTTAAAAAATCGTGGCTCAAAATGGCATTTTTGGGCTGAGATAAGCACTTTGGTGACATTTTCCTGTAACTTGTTCCCAGTACATTCTAAGTGGCTGCTGACTTTGTGAGGTCTCTAAAAGTGGGTTTTAGGAGCCCAACACAAAATACATGAGCCCTAATGCCTTCCTTCAGACAGAACTGACACCCACTTTCTTTAAAAAATCGTGGTTCAAAATAGCATTTTTGGGCTGAGATAAGCACTTTGGTGACATTTTCCTGTAACTTGTTCCCAGTACATTCTAAGTGGCTGCTGACTTTGTGAGGTCTCTAAAAGTGGGTTTTAGGAGCCCAACACAAAATACATGAGCCCTAATGCCTTCTTTCAGACAAAACTGACTTCCACTTTCTTAAAAAAATCTTGGGTCAAAATAGCATTATTAGACTGAGATAAGCACTTTGGTGACATTTTCCTGTAACTTGTTCCCAGTACATTCTAAGTGGCTGCTGACTTTGTGAGGTCTCTAAAAGTGGGTTTTAGGAGCCCAACACAAAATACATGAGCCCCAATGCCTTCCTTCATACAAAACTGACACCCACTTTCCTTAAAAAATCGTGGCTCAAAATGGCATTTTTGGGCTGAGATAAGCACTTTGGTGACATTTTCCTGTAACTTGTTCCCAGTACATTCTAAGTGGCTGCTGACTTTGTGAGGTCTCTAAAAGTGGGTTTTAGGAGCCCAACACAAAATACATGAGCCCTAATGCCTTCTTTCAGACAAAACTGACTTCCACTTTCTTAAAAAAATCTTGGGTCAAAATAGCATTATTAGACTGAGATAAGCACTTTGGTGACATTTTCCTGTAACTTGTTCCCAGTACATTCTAAGTGGCTGCTGACTTTGTGAGGTCTCTAAAAGTGGGTTTTAGGAGCCCAACACAAAATACATGAGCCCCAATGCCTTCCTTCATACAAAACTGACACCCACTTTCCTTAAAAAATCGTGGCTCAAAATGGCATTTTTGGGCTGAGATATGCACTTTGGTGACATTTTCCTGTAACTTGTTCCCAGTACATTCTAAGTGGCTGCTGACTTTGTGAGGTCTCTAAAAGTGGGTTTTAGGAGCCCAACACAAAATACATGAGCCCTAATGCCTTCTTTCAGACAAAACTGACTTCCACTTTCTTAAAAAAATCTTGGGTCAAAATAGCATTATTAGACTGAGATAAGCACTTTGGTGACATTTTCCTGTAACTTGTTCCCAGTACATTCTAAGTGGCTGCTGACTTTGTGAGGTCTCTAAAAGTGGGTTTTAGGAGCCCAACACAAAATACATGAGCCCCAATGCCTTCCTTCATACAAAACTGACACCCACTTTCCTTAAAAAATCGTGGCTCAAAATGGCATTTTTGGGCTGAGATAAGCACTTTGGTGACATTTTCCTGTAACTTGTTCCCAGTACATTCTAAGTGGCTGCTGACTTTGTGAGGTCTCTAAAAGTGGGTTTTAGGAGCCCAACACAAAATACATGAGCCCTAATGCCTTCTTTCAGACAAAACTGACTTCCACTTTCTTAAAAAAATCTTGGGTCAAAATAGCATTATTAGACTGAGATAAGCACTTTGGTGACATTTTCCTGTAACTTGTTCCCAGTACATTCTAAGTGGCTGCTGACTTTGTGAGGTCTCTAAAAGTGGGTTTTAGGAGCCCAACACAAAATACATGAGCCCCAATGCCTTCCTTCATACAAAACTGACACCCACTTTCCTTAAAAAATCGTGGCTCAAAATGGCATTTTTGGGCTGAGATAAGCACTTTGGTGACATTTTCCTGTAACTTGTTCCCAGTACATTCTAAGTGGCTGCTGACTTTGTGAGGTCTCTAAAAGTGGGTTTTAGGAGCCCAACACAAAATACATGAGCCCTAATGCCTTCTTTCAGACAAAACTGACTTCCACTTTCTTAAAAAAATCTTGGGTCAAAATAGCATTATTAGACTGAGATAAGCACTTTGGTGACATTTTCCTGTAACTTGTTCCCAGTACATTCTAAGTGGCTGCTGACTTTGTGAGGTCTCTAAAAGTGGGTTTTAGGAGCCCAACACAAAATACATGAGCCCTAATGCCTTCTTTCAGACAAAACTGACTTCCACTTTCTTAAAAAAATCTTGGGTCAAAATAGCATTATTAGACTGAGATAAGCACTTTGGTGACATTTTCCTGTAACTTGTTCCCAGTACATTCTAAGTGGCTGCTGACTTTGTGAGGTCTCTAAAAGTGGGTTTTAGGAGCCCAACACAAAATACATGAGCCCCAATGCCTTCCTTCATACAAAACTGACACCCACTTTCCTTAAAAAATCGTGGCTCAAAATGGCATTTTTGGGCTGAGATAAGCACTTTGGTGACATTTTCCTGTAACTTGTTCCCAGTACATTCTAAGTGGCTGCTGACTTTGTGAGGTCTCTAAAAGTGGGTTTTAGGAGCCCAACACAAAATACATGAGCCCTAATGCCTTCTTTCAGACAAAACTGACTTCCACTTTCTTAAAAAAATCTTGGGTCAAAATAGCATTATTAGACTGAGATAAGCACTTTGGTGACATTTTCCTGTAACTTGTTCCCAGTACATTCTAAGTGGCTGCTGACTTTGTGAGGTCTCTAAAAGTGGGTTTTAGGAGCCCAACACAAAATACATGAGCCCCAATGCCTTCCTTCATACAAAACTGACACCCACTTTCCTTAAAAAATCGTGGCTCAAAATGGCATTTTTGGGCTGAGATAAGCACTTTGGTGACATTTTCCTGTAACTTGTTCCCAGTACATTCTAAGTGGCTGCTGACTTTGTGAGGTCTCTAAAAGTGGGTTTTAGGAGCCCAACACAAAATACATGAGCCCTAATGCCTTCTTTCAGACAAAACTGACTTCCACTTTCTTAAAAAAATCTTGGGTCAAAATAGCATTATTAGACTGAGATAAGCACTTTGGTGACATTTTCCTGTAACTTGTTCCCAGTACATTCTAAGTGGCTGCTGACTTTGTGAGGTCTCTAAAAGTGGGTTTTAGGAGCCCAACACAAAATACATGAGCCCCAATGCCTTCCTTCATACAAAACTGACACCCACTTTCCTTAAAAAATCGTGGCTCAAAATGGCATTTTTGGGCTGAGATAAGCACTTTGGTGACATTTTCCTGTAACTTGTTCCCAGTACATTCTAAGTGGCTGCTGACTTTGTGAGGTCTCTAAAAGTGGGTTTTAGGAGCCCAACACAAAATACATGAGCCCTAATGCCTTCCTTCAGACAGAACTGACACCCACTTTCTTTAAAAAATCGTGGTTCAAAATAGCATTTTTGGGCTGAGATAAGCACTTTGGTGACATTTTCCTGTAACTTGTTCCCAGTACATTTTAAGTGGCTGCTGACTTTGTGAGGTCTGTAAAATTGGGTTTTAGGAGCCCAACACAAAATACATGAGCCCTAATGCCTTCTTTCAGACAAAACTGACTTCCACTTTCTTAAAAAAATCTTGGGTCAAAATAGCATTATTAGACTGAGATAAGCACTTTGGTGACATTTTCCTGTAACTTGTTCCCAGTACATTCTAAGTGGCTGCTGACTTTGTGAGGTCTCTAAAAGTGGGTTTTAGGAGCCCAACACAAAATACATGAGCCCCAATGCCTTCCTTCATACAAAACTGACACCCACTTTCCTTAAAAAATCGTGGCTCAAAATGGCATTTTTGGGCTGAGATAAGCACTTTGGTGACATTTTCCTGTAACTTGTTCCCAGTACATTCTAAGTGGCTGCTGACTTTGTGAGGTCTCTAAAAGTGGGTTTTAGGAGCCCAACACAAAATACATGAGCCCCAATGCCTTCCTTCATACAAAACTGACACCCACTTTCCTTAAAAAATCGTGGCTCAAAATGGCATTTTTGGGCTGAGATAAGCACTTTGGTGACATTTTCCTGTAACTTGTTCCCAGTACATTCTAAGTGGCTGCTGACTTTGTGAGGTCTCTAAAAGTGGGTTTTAGGAGCCCAACACAAAATACATGAGCCCTAATGCCTTCTTTCAGACAAAACTGACTTCCACTTTCTTAAAAAAATCTTGGGTCAAAATAGCATTATTAGACTGAGATAAGCACTTTGGTGACATTTTCCTGTAACTTGTTCCCAGTACATTCTAAGTGGCTGCTGACTTTGTGAGGTCTCTAAAAGTGGGTTTTAGGAGCCCAACACAAAATACATGAGCCCCAATGCCTTCCTTCATACAAAACTGACACCCACTTTCCTTAAAAAATCGTGGCTCAAAATGGCATTTTTGGGCTGAGATAAGCACTTTGGTGACATTTTCCTGTAACTTGTTCCCAGTACATTCTAAGTGGCTGCTGACTTTGTGAGGTCTCTAAAAGTGGGTTTTAGGAGCCCAACACAAAATACATGAGCCCTAATGCCTTCCTTCAGACAGAACTGACACCCACTTTCTTTAAAAAATCGTGGTTCAAAATAGCATTTTTGGGCTGAGATAAGCACTTTGGTGACATTTTCCTGTAACTTGTTCCCAGTACATTCTAAGTGGCTGCTGACTTTGTGAGGTCTCTAAAAGTGGGTTTTAGGAGCCCAACACAAAATACATGAGCCCTAATGCCTTCTTTCAGACAAAACTGACTTCCACTTTCTTAAAAAAATCTTGGGTCAAAATAGCATTATTAGACTGAGATAAGCACTTTGGTGACATTTTCCTGTAACTTGTTCCCAGTACATTCTAAGTGGCTGCTGACTTTGTGAGGTCTCTAAAAGTGGGTTTTAGGAGCCCAACACAAAATACATGAGCCCCAATGCCTTCCTTCATACAAAACTGACACCCACTTTCCTTAAAAAATCGTGGCTCAAAATGGCATTTTTGGGCTGAGATAAGCACTTTGGTGACATTTTCCTGTAACTTGTTCCCAGTACATTCTAAGTGGCTGCTGACTTTGTGAGGTCTCTAAAAGTGGGTTTTAGGAGCCCAACACAAAATACATGAGCCCTAATGCCTTCTTTCAGACAAAACTGACTTCCACTTTCTTAAAAAAATCTTGGGTCAAAATAGCATTATTAGACTGAGATAAGCACTTTGGTGACATTTTCCTGTAACTTGTTCCCAGTACATTCTAAGTGGCTGCTGACTTTGTGAGGTCTCTAAAAGTGGGTTTTAGGAGCCCAACACAAAATACATGAGCCCCAATGCCTTCCTTCATACAAAACTGACACCCACTTTCCTTAAAAAATCGTGGCTCAAAATGGCATTTTTGGGCTGAGATAAGCACTTTGGTGACATTTTCCTGTAACTTGTTCCCAGTACATTCTAAGTGGCTGCTGACTTTGTGAGGTCTCTAAAAGTGGGTTTTAGGAGCCCAACACAAAATACATGAGCCCCAATGCCTTCCTTCATACAAAACTGACACCCACTTTCCTTAAAAAATCGTGGCTCAAAATGGCATTTTTGGGCTGAGATAAGCACTTTGGTGACATTTTCCTGTAACTTGTTCCCAGTACATTCTAAGTGGCTGCTGACTTTGTGAGGTCTCTAAAAGTGGGTTTTAGGAGCCCAACACAAAATACATGAGCCCTAATGCCTTCTTTCAGACAAAACTGACTTCCACTTTCTTAAAAAAATCTTGGGTCAAAATAGCATTATTAGACTGAGATAAGCACTTTGGTGACATTTTCCTGTAACTTGTTCCCAGTACATTCTAAGTGGCTGCTGACTTTGTGAGGTCTCTAAAAGTGGGTTTTAGGAGCCCAACACAAAATACATGAGCCCCAATGCCTTCCTTCATACAAAACTGACACCCACTTTCCTTAAAAAATCGTGGCTCAAAATGGCATTTTTGGGCTGAGATAAGCACTTTGGTGACATTTTCCTGTAACTTGTTCCCAGTACATTCTAAGTGGCTGCTGACTTTGTGAGGTCTCTAAAAGTGGGTTTTAGGAGCCCAACACAAAATACATGAGCCCTAATGCCTTCCTTCAGACAGAACTGACACCCACTTTCTTTAAAAAATCGTGGTTCAAAATAGCATTTTTGGGCTGAGATAAGCACTTTGGTGACATTTTCCTGTAACTTGTTCCCAGTACATTCTAAGTGGCTGCTGACTTTGTGAGGTCTCTAAAAGTGGGTTTTAGGAGCCCAACACAAAATACATGAGCCCTAATGCCTTCTTTCAGACAAAACTGACTTCCACTTTCTTAAAAAAATCTTGGGTCAAAATAGCATTATTAGACTGAGATAAGCACTTTGGTGACATTTTCCTGTAACTTGTTCCCAGTACATTCTAAGTGGCTGCTGACTTTGTGAGGTCTCTAAAAGTGGGTTTTAGGAGCCCAACACAAAATACATGAGCCCCAATGCCTTCCTTCATACAAAACTGACACCCACTTTCCTTAAAAAATCGTGGCTCAAAATGGCATTTTTGGGCTGAGATAAGCACTTTGGTGACATTTTCCTGTAACTTGTTCCCAGTACATTCTAAGTGGCTGCTGACTTTGTGAGGTCTCTAAAAGTGGGTTTTAGGAGCCCAACACAAAATACATGAGCCCTAATGCCTTCTTTCAGACAAAACTGACTTCCACTTTCTTAAAAAAATCTTGGGTCAAAATAGCATTATTAGACTGAGATAAGCACTTTGGTGACATTTTCCTGTAACTTGTTCCCAGTACATTCTAAGTGGCTGCTGACTTTGTGAGGTCTCTAAAAGTGGGTTTTAGGAGCCCAACACAAAATACATGAGCCCCAATGCCTTCCTTCATACAAAACTGACACCCACTTTCCTTAAAAAATCGTGGCTCAAAATGGCATTTTTGGGCTGAGATATGCACTTTGGTGACATTTTCCTGTAACTTGTTCCCAGTACATTCTAAGTGGCTGCTGACTTTGTGAGGTCTCTAAAAGTGGGTTTTAGGAGCCCAACACAAAATACATGAGCCCTAATGCCTTCTTTCAGACAAAACTGACTTCCACTTTCTTAAAAAAATCTTGGGTCAAAATAGCATTATTAGACTGAGATAAGCACTTTGGTGACATTTTCCTGTAACTTGTTCCCAGTACATTCTAAGTGGCTGCTGACTTTGTGAGGTCTCTAAAAGTGGGTTTTAGGAGCCCAACACAAAATACATGAGCCCCAATGCCTTCCTTCATACAAAACTGACACCCACTTTCCTTAAAAAATCGTGGCTCAAAATGGCATTTTTGGGCTGAGATAAGCACTTTGGTGACATTTTCCTGTAACTTGTTCCCAGTACATTCTAAGTGGCTGCTGACTTTGTGAGGTCTCTAAAAGTGGGTTTTAGGAGCCCAACACAAAATACATGAGCCCTAATGCCTTCTTTCAGACAAAACTGACTTCCACTTTCTTAAAAAAATCTTGGGTCAAAATAGCATTATTAGACTGAGATAAGCACTTTGGTGACATTTTCCTGTAACTTGTTCCCAGTACATTCTAAGTGGCTGCTGACTTTGTGAGGTCTCTAAAAGTGGGTTTTAGGAGCCCAACACAAAATACATGAGCCCCAATGCCTTCCTTCATACAAAACTGACACCCACTTTCCTTAAAAAATCGTGGCTCAAAATGGCATTTTTGGGCTGAGATAAGCACTTTGGTGACATTTTCCTGTAACTTGTTCCCAGTACATTCTAAGTGGCTGCTGACTTTGTGAGGTCTCTAAAAGTGGGTTTTAGGAGCCCAACACAAAATACATGAGCCCTAATGCCTTCTTTCAGACAAAACTGACTTCCACTTTCTTAAAAAAATCTTGGGTCAAAATAGCATTATTAGACTGAGATAAGCACTTTGGTGACATTTTCCTGTAACTTGTTCCCAGTACATTCTAAGTGGCTGCTGACTTTGTGAGGTCTCTAAAAGTGGGTTTTAGGAGCCCAACACAAAATACATGAGCCCTAATGCCTTCTTTCAGACAAAACTGACTTCCACTTTCTTAAAAAAATCTTGGGTCAAAATAGCATTATTAGACTGAGATAAGCACTTTGGTGACATTTTCCTGTAACTTGTTCCCAGTACATTCTAAGTGGCTGCTGACTTTGTGAGGTCTCTAAAAGTGGGTTTTAGGAGCCCAACACAAAATACATGAGCCCCAATGCCTTCCTTCATACAAAACTGACACCCACTTTCCTTAAAAAATCGTGGCTCAAAATGGCATTTTTGGGCTGAGATAAGCACTTTGGTGACATTTTCCTGTAACTTGTTCCCAGTACATTCTAAGTGGCTGCTGACTTTGTGAGGTCTCTAAAAGTGGGTTTTAGGAGCCCAACACAAAATACATGAGCCCTAATGCCTTCTTTCAGACAAAACTGACTTCCACTTTCTTAAAAAAATCTTGGGTCAAAATAGCATTATTAGACTGAGATAAGCACTTTGGTGACATTTTCCTGTAACTTGTTCCCAGTACATTCTAAGTGGCTGCTGACTTTGTGAGGTCTCTAAAAGTGGGTTTTAGGAGCCCAACACAAAATACATGAGCCCCAATGCCTTCCTTCATACAAAACTGACACCCACTTTCCTTAAAAAATCGTGGCTCAAAATGGCATTTTTGGGCTGAGATAAGCACTTTGGTGACATTTTCCTGTAACTTGTTCCCAGTACATTCTAAGTGGCTGCTGACTTTGTGAGGTCTCTAAAAGTGGGTTTTAGGAGCCCAACACAAAATACATGAGCCCTAATGCCTTCTTTCAGACAAAACTGACTTCCACTTTCTTAAAAAAATCTTGGGTCAAAATAGCATTATTAGACTGAGATAAGCACTTTGGTGACATTTTCCTGTAACTTGTTCCCAGTACATTCTAAGTGGCTGCTGACTTTGTGAGGTCTCTAAAAGTGGGTTTTAGGAGCCCAACACAAAATACATGAGCCCCAATGCCTTCCTTCATACAAAACTGACACCCACTTTCCTTAAAAAATCGTGGCTCAAAATGGCATTTTTGGGCTGAGATAAGCACTTTGGTGACATTTTCCTGTAACTTGTTCCCAGTACATTCTAAGTGGCTGCTGACTTTGTGAGGTCTCTAAAAGTGGGTTTTAGGAGCCCAACACAAAATACATGAGCCCTAATGCCTTCCTTCAGACAGAACTGACACCCACTTTCTTTAAAAAATCGTGGTTCAAAATAGCATTTTTGGGCTGAGATAAGCACTTTGGTGACATTTTCCTGTAACTTGTTCCCAGTACATTTTAAGTGGCTGCTGACTTTGTGAGGTCTGTAAAATTGGGTTTTAGGAGCCCAACACAAAATACATGAGCCCTAATGCCTTCTTTCAGACAAAACTGACTTCCACTTTCTTAAAAAAATCTTGGGTCAAAATAGCATTATTAGACTGAGATAAGCACTTTGGTGACATTTTCCTGTAACTTGTTCCCAGTACATTCTAAGTGGCTGCTGACTTTGTGAGGTCTCTAAAAGTGGGTTTTAGGAGCCCAACACAAAATACATGAGCCCCAATGCCTTCCTTCATACAAAACTGACACCCACTTTCCTTAAAAAATCGTGGCTCAAAATGGCATTTTTGGGCTGAGATAAGCACTTTGGTGACATTTTCCTGTAACTTGTTCCCAGTACATTCTAAGTGGCTGCTGACTTTGTGAGGTCTCTAAAAGTGGGTTTTAGGAGCCCAACACAAAATACATGAGCCCCAATGCCTTCCTTCATACAAAACTGACACCCACTTTCCTTAAAAAATCGTGGCTCAAAATGGCATTTTTGGGCTGAGATAAGCACTTTGGTGACATTTTCCTGTAACTTGTTCCCAGTACATTCTAAGTGGCTGCTGACTTTGTGAGGTCTCTAAAAGTGGGTTTTAGGAGCCCAACACAAAATACATGAGCCCTAATGCCTTCTTTCAGACAAAACTGACTTCCACTTTCTTAAAAAAATCTTGGGTCAAAATAGCATTATTAGACTGAGATAAGCACTTTGGTGACATTTTCCTGTAACTTGTTCCCAGTACATTCTAAGTGGCTGCTGACTTTGTGAGGTCTCTAAAAGTGGGTTTTAGGAGCCCAACACAAAATACATGAGCCCCAATGCCTTCCTTCATACAAAACTGACACCCACTTTCCTTAAAAAATCGTGGCTCAAAATGGCATTTTTGGGCTGAGATAAGCACTTTGGTGACATTTTCCTGTAACTTGTTCCCAGTACATTCTAAGTGGCTGCTGACTTTGTGAGGTCTCTAAAAGTGGGTTTTAGGAGCCCAACACAAAATACATGAGCCCTAATGCCTTCTTTCAGACAAAACTGACTTCCACTTTCTTAAAAAAATCTTGGGTCAAAATAGCATTATTAGACTGAGATAAGCACTTTGGTGACATTTTCCTGTAACTTGTTCCCAGTACATTCTAAGTGGCTGCTGACTTTGTGAGGTCTCTAAAAGTGGGTTTTAGGAGCCCAACACAAAATACATGAGCCCCAATGCCTTCCTTCATACAAAACTGACACCCACTTTCCTTAAAAAATCGTGGCTCAAAATGGCATTTTTGGGCTGAGATAAGCACTTTGGTGACATTTTCCTGTAACTTGTTCCCAGTACATTCTAAGTGGCTGCTGACTTTGTGAGGTCTCTAAAAGTGGGTTTTAGGAGCCCAACACAAAATACATGAGCCCTAATGCCTTCCTTCAGACAGAACTGACACCCACTTTCTTTAAAAAATCGTGGTTCAAAATAGCATTTTTGGGCTGAGATAAGCACTTTGGTGACATTTTCCTGTAACTTGTTCCCAGTACATTTTAAGTGGCTGCTGACTTTGTGAGGTCTGTAAAATTGGGTTTTAGGAGCCCAACACAAAATACATGAGCCCTAATGCCTTCTTTCAGACAAAACTGACTTCCACTTTCTTAAAAAAATCTTGGGTCAAAATAGCATTATTAGACTGAGATAAGCACTTTGGTGACATTTTCCTGTAACTTGTTCCCAGTACATTCTAAGTGGCTGCTGACTTTGTGAGGTCTCTAAAAGTGGGTTTTAGGAGCCCAACACAAAATACATGAGCCCCAATGCCTTCCTTCATACAAAACTGACACCCACTTTCCTTAAAAAATCGTGGCTCAAAATGGCATTTTTGGGCTGAGATAAGCACTTTGGTGACATTTTCCTGTAACTTGTTCCCAGTACATTCTAAGTGGCTGCTGACTTTGTGAGGTCTCTAAAAGTGGGTTTTAGGAGCCCAACACAAAATACATGAGCCCCAATGCCTTCCTTCATACAAAACTGACACCCACTTTCCTTAAAAAATCGTGGCTCAAAATGGCATTTTTGGGCTGAGATAAGCACTTTGGTGACATTTTCCTGTAACTTGTTCCCAGTACATTCTAAGTGGCTGCTGACTTTGTGAGGTCTCTAAAAGTGGGTTTTAGGAGCCCAACACAAAATACATGAGCCCTAATGCCTTCTTTCAGACAAAACTGACTTCCACTTTCTTAAAAAAATCTTGGGTCAAAATAGCATTATTAGACTGAGATAAGCACTTTGGTGACATTTTCCTGTAACTTGTTCCCAGTACATTCTAAGTGGCTGCTGACTTTGTGAGGTCTCTAAAAGTGGGTTTTAGGAGCCCAACACAAAATACATGAGCCCCAATGCCTTCCTTCATACAAAACTGACACCCACTTTCCTTAAAAAATCGTGGCTCAAAATGGCATTTTTGGGCTGAGATAAGCACTTTGGTGACATTTTCCTGTAACTTGTTCCCAGTACATTCTAAGTGGCTGCTGACTTTGTGAGGTCTCTAAAAGTGGGTTTTAGGAGCCCAACACAAAATACATGAGCCCTAATGCCTTCTTTCAGACAAAACTGACTTCCACTTTCTTAAAAAAATCTTGGGTCAAAATAGCATTATTAGACTGAGATAAGCACTTTGGTGACATTTTCCTGTAACTTGTTCCCAGTACATTCTAAGTGGCTGCTGACTTTGTGAGGTCTCTAAAAGTGGGTTTTAGGAGCCCAACACAAAATACATGAGCCCCAATGCCTTCCTTCATACAAAACTGACACCCACTTTCCTTAAAAAATCGTGGCTCAAAATGGCATTTTTGGGCTGAGATAAGCACTTTGGTGACATTTTCCTGTAACTTGTTCCCAGTACATTCTAAGTGGCTGCTGACTTTGTGAGGTCTCTAAAAGTGGGTTTTAGGAGCCCAACACAAAATACATGAGCCCTAATGCCTTCTTTCAGACAAAACTGACTTCCACTTTCTTAAAAAAATCTTGGGTCAAAATAGCATTATTAGACTGAGATAAGCACTTTGGTGACATTTTCCTGTAACTTGTTCCCAGTACATTCTAAGTGGCTGCTGACTTTGTGAGGTCTCTAAAAGTGGGTTTTAGGAGCCCAACACAAAATACATGAGCCCCAATGCCTTCCTTCATACAAAACTGACACCCACTTTCCTTAAAAAATCGTGGCTCAAAATGGCATTTTTGGGCTGAGATAAGCACTTTGGTGACATTTTCCTGTAACTTGTTCCCAGTACATTCTAAGTGGCTGCTGACTTTGTGAGGTCTCTAAAAGTGGGTTTTAGGAGCCCAACACAAAATACATGAGCCCTAATGCCTTCTTTCAGACAAAACTGACTTCCACTTTCTTAAAAAAATCTTGGGTCAAAATAGCATTATTAGACTGAGATAAGCACTTTGGTGACATTTTCCTGTAACTTGTTCCCAGTACATTCTAAGTGGCTGCTGACTTTGTGAGGTCTCTAAAAGTGGGTTTTAGGAGCCCAACACAAAATACATGAGCCCCAATGCCTTCCTTCATACAAAACTGACACCCACTTTCCTTAAAAAATCGTGGCTCAAAATGGCATTTTTGGGCTGAGATAAGCACTTTGGTGACATTTTCCTGTAACTTGTTCCCAGTACATTCTAAGTGGCTGCTGACTTTGTGAGGTCTCTAAAAGTGGGTTTTAGGAGCCCAACACAAAATACATGAGCCCCAATGCCTTCCTTCATACAAAACTGACACCCACTTTCCTTAAAAAATCGTGGCTCAAAATGGCATTTTTGGGCTGAGATAAGCACTTTGGTGACATTTTCCTGTAACTTGTTCCCAGTACATTCTAAGTGGCTGCTGACTTTGTGAGGTCTCTAAAAGTGGGTTTTAGGAGCCCAACACAAAATACATGAGCCCTAATGCCTTCCTTCAGACAGAACTGACACCCACTTTCTTTAAAAAATCGTGGTTCAAAATAGCATTTTTGGGCTGAGATAAGCACTTTGGTGACATTTTCCTGTAACTTGTTCCCAGTACATTCTAAGTGGCTGCTGACTTTGTGAGGTCTCTAAAAGTGGGTTTTAGGAGCCCAACACAAAATACATGAGCCCTAATGCCTTCTTTCAGACAAAACTGACTTCCACTTTCTTAAAAAAATCTTGGGTCAAAATAGCATTATTAGACTGAGATAAGCACTTTGGTGACATTTTCCTGTAACTTGTTCCCAGTACATTCTAAGTGGCTGCTGACTTTGTGAGGTCTCTAAAAGTGGGTTTTAGGAGCCCAACACAAAATACATGAGCCCCAATGCCTTCCTTCATACAAAACTGACACCCACTTTCCTTAAAAAATCGTGGCTCAAAATGGCATTTTTGGGCTGAGATAAGCACTTTGGTGACATTTTCCTGTAACTTGTTCCCAGTACATTCTAAGTGGCTGCTGACTTTGTGAGGTCTCTAAAAGTGGGTTTTAGGAGCCCAACACAAAATACATGAGCCCTAATGCCTTCTTTCAGACAAAACTGACTTCCACTTTCTTAAAAAAATCTTGGGTCAAAATAGCATTATTAGACTGAGATAAGCACTTTGGTGACATTTTCCTGTAACTTGTTCCCAGTACATTCTAAGTGGCTGCTGACTTTGTGAGGTCTCTAAAAGTGGGTTTTAGGAGCCCAACACAAAATACATGAGCCCCAATGCCTTCCTTCATACAAAACTGACACCCACTTTCCTTAAAAAATCGTGGCTCAAAATGGCATTTTTGGGCTGAGATATGCACTTTGGTGACATTTTCCTGTAACTTGTTCCCAGTACATTCTAAGTGGCTGCTGACTTTGTGAGGTCTCTAAAAGTGGGTTTTAGGAGCCCAACACAAAATACATGAGCCCTAATGCCTTCTTTCAGACAAAACTGACTTCCACTTTCTTAAAAAAATCTTGGGTCAAAATAGCATTATTAGACTGAGATAAGCACTTTGGTGACATTTTCCTGTAACTTGTTCCCAGTACATTCTAAGTGGCTGCTGACTTTGTGAGGTCTCTAAAAGTGGGTTTTAGGAGCCCAACACAAAATACATGAGCCCCAATGCCTTCCTTCATACAAAACTGACACCCACTTTCCTTAAAAAATCGTGGCTCAAAATGGCATTTTTGGGCTGAGATAAGCACTTTGGTGACATTTTCCTGTAACTTGTTCCCAGTACATTCTAAGTGGCTGCTGACTTTGTGAGGTCTCTAAAAGTGGGTTTTAGGAGCCCAACACAAAATACATGAGCCCTAATGCCTTCTTTCAGACAAAACTGACTTCCACTTTCTTAAAAAAATCTTGGGTCAAAATAGCATTATTAGACTGAGATAAGCACTTTGGTGACATTTTCCTGTAACTTGTTCCCAGTACATTCTAAGTGGCTGCTGACTTTGTGAGGTCTCTAAAAGTGGGTTTTAGGAGCCCAACACAAAATACATGAGCCCCAATGCCTTCCTTCATACAAAACTGACACCCACTTTCCTTAAAAAATCGTGGCTCAAAATGGCATTTTTGGGCTGAGATAAGCACTTTGGTGACATTTTCCTGTAACTTGTTCCCAGTACATTCTAAGTGGCTGCTGACTTTGTGAGGTCTCTAAAAGTGGGTTTTAGGAGCCCAACACAAAATACATGAGCCCTAATGCCTTCTTTCAGACAAAACTGACTTCCACTTTCTTAAAAAAATCTTGGGTCAAAATAGCATTATTAGACTGAGATAAGCACTTTGGTGACATTTTCCTGTAACTTGTTCCCAGTACATTCTAAGTGGCTGCTGACTTTGTGAGGTCTCTAAAAGTGGGTTTTAGGAGCCCAACACAAAATACATGAGCCCCAATGCCTTCCTTCATACAAAACTGACACCCACTTTCCTTAAAAAATCGTGGCTCAAAATGGCATTTTTGGGCTGAGATAAGCACTTTGGTGACATTTTCCTGTAACTTGTTCCCAGTACATTCTAAGTGGCTGCTGACTTTGTGAGGTCTCTAAAAGTGGGTTTTAGGAGCCCAACACAAAATACATGAGCCCTAATGCCTTCTTTCAGACAAAACTGACTTCCACTTTCTTAAAAAAATCTTGGGTCAAAATAGCATTATTAGACTGAGATAAGCACTTTGGTGACATTTTCCTGTAACTTGTTCCCAGTACATTCTAAGTGGCTGCTGACTTTGTGAGGTCTCTAAAAGTGGGTTTTAGGAGCCCAACACAAAATACATGAGCCCCAATGCCTTCCTTCATACAAAACTGACACCCACTTTCCTTAAAAAATCGTGGCTCAAAATGGCATTTTTGGGCTGAGATAAGCACTTTGGTGACATTTTCCTGTAACTTGTTCCCAGTACATTCTAAGTGGCTGCTGACTTTGTGAGGTCTCTAAAAGTGGGTTTTAGGAGCCCAACACAAAATACATGAGCCCTAATGCCTTCTTTCAGACAAAACTGACTTCCACTTTCTTAAAAAAATCTTGGGTCAAAATAGCATTATTAGACTGAGATAAGCACTTTGGTGACATTTTCCTGTAACTTGTTCCCAGTACATTCTAAGTGGCTGCTGACTTTGTGAGGTCTCTAAAAGTGGGTTTTAGGAGCCCAACACAAAATACATGAGCCCCAATGCCTTCCTTCATACAAAACTGACACCCACTTTCCTTAAAAAATCGTGGCTCAAAATGGCATTTTTGGGCTGAGATAAGCACTTTGGTGACATTTTCCTGTAACTTGTTCCCAGTACATTCTAAGTGGCTGCTGACTTTGTGAGGTCTCTAAAAGTGGGTTTTAGGAGCCCAACACAAAATACATGAGCCCTAATGCCTTCTTTCAGACAAAACTGACTTCCACTTTCTTAAAAAAATCTTGGGTCAAAATAGCATTATTAGACTGAGATAAGCACTTTGGTGACATTTTCCTGTAACTTGTTCCCAGTACATTCTAAGTGGCTGCTGACTTTGTGAGGTCTCTAAAAGTGGGTTTTAGGAGCCCAACACAAAATACATGAGCCCCAATGCCTTCCTTCATACAAAACTGACACCCACTTTCCTTAAAAAATCGTGGCTCAAAATGGCATTTTTGGGCTGAGATAAGCACTTTGGTGACATTTTCCTGTAACTTGTTCCCAGTACATTCTAAGTGGCTGCTGACTTTGTGAGGTCTCTAAAAGTGGGTTTTAGGAGCCCAACACAAAATACATGAGCCCTAATGCCTTCTTTCAGACAAAACTGACTTCCACTTTCTTAAAAAAATCTTGGGTCAAAATAGCATTATTAGACTGAGATAAGCACTTTGGTGACATTTTCCTGTAACTTGTTCCCAGTACATTCTAAGTGGCTGCTGACTTTGTGAGGTCTCTAAAAGTGGGTTTTAGGAGCCCAACACAAAATACATGAGCCCCAATGCCTTCCTTCATACAAAACTGACACCCACTTTCCTTAAAAAATCGTGGCTCAAAATGGCATTTTTGGGCTGAGATAAGCACTTTGGTGACATTTTCCTGTAACTTGTTCCCAGTACATTCTAAGTGGCTGCTGACTTTGTGAGGTCTCTAAAAGTGGGTTTTAGGAGCCCAACACAAAATACATGAGCCCTAATGCCTTCTTTCAGACAAAACTGACTTCCACTTTCTTAAAAAAATCTTGGGTCAAAATAGCATTATTAGACTGAGATAAGCACTTTGGTGACATTTTCCTGTAACTTGTTCCCAGTACATTCTAAGTGGCTGCTGACTTTGTGAGGTCTCTAAAAGTGGGTTTTAGGAGCCCAACACAAAATACATGAGCCCCAATGCCTTCCTTCATACAAAACTGACACCCACTTTCCTTAAAAAATCGTGGCTCAAAATGGCATTTTTGGGCTGAGATAAGCACTTTGGTGACATTTTCCTGTAACTTGTTCCCAGTACATTCTAAGTGGCTGCTGACTTTGTGAGGTCTCTAAAAGTGGGTTTTAGGAGCCCAACACAAAATACATGAGCCCTAATGCCTTCTTTCAGACAAAACTGACTTCCACTTTCTTAAAAAAATCTTGGGTCAAAATAGCATTATTAGACTGAGATAAGCACTTTGGTGACATTTTCCTGTAACTTGTTCCCAGTACATTCTAAGTGGCTGCTGACTTTGTGAGGTCTCTAAAAGTGGGTTTTAGGAGCCCAACACAAAATACATGAGCCCCAATGCCTTCCTTCATACAAAACTGACACCCACTTTCCTTAAAAAATCGTGGCTCAAAATGGCATTTTTGGGCTGAGATAAGCACTTTGGTGACATTTTCCTGTAACTTGTTCCCAGTACATTCTAAGTGGCTGCTGACTTTGTGAGGTCTCTAAAAGTGGGTTTTAGGAGCCCAACACAAAATACATGAGCCCCAATGCCTTCCTTCATACAAAACTGACACCCACTTTCCTTAAAAAATCGTGGCTCAAAATGGCATTTTTGGGCTGAGATAAGCACTTTGGTGACATTTTCCTGTAACTTGTTCCCAGTACATTCTAAGTGGCTGCTGACTTTGTGAGGTCTCTAAAAGTGGGTTTTAGGAGCCCAACACAAAATACATGAGCCCTAATGCCTTCTTTCAGACAAAACTGACTTCCACTTTCTTAAAAAAATCTTGGGTCAAAATAGCATTATTAGACTGAGATAAGCACTTTGGTGACATTTTCCTGTAACTTGTTCCCAGTACATTCTAAGTGGCTGCTGACTTTGTGAGGTCTCTAAAAGTGGGTTTTAGGAGCCCAACACAAAATACATGAGCCCCAATGCCTTCCTTCATACAAAACTGACACCCACTTTCCTTAAAAAATCGTGGCTCAAAATGGCATTTTTGGGCTGAGATAAGCACTTTGGTGACATTTTCCTGTAACTTGTTCCCAGTACATTCTAAGTGGCTGCTGACTTTGTGAGGTCTCTAAAAGTGGGTTTTAGGAGCCCAACACAAAATACATGAGCCCTAATGCCTTCTTTCAGACAAAACTGACTTCCACTTTCTTAAAAAAATCTTGGGTCAAAATAGCATTATTAGACTGAGATAAGCACTTTGGTGACATTTTCCTGTAACTTGTTCCCAGTACATTCTAAGTGGCTGCTGACTTTGTGAGGTCTCTAAAAGTGGGTTTTAGGAGCCCAACACAAAATACATGAGCCCCAATGCCTTCCTTCATACAAAACTGACACCCACTTTCCTTAAAAAATCGTGGCTCAAAATGGCATTTTTGGGCTGAGATAAGCACTTTGGTGACATTTTCCTGTAACTTGTTCCCAGTACATTCTAAGTGGCTGCTGACTTTGTGAGGTCTCTAAAAGTGGGTTTTAGGAGCCCAACACAAAATACATGAGCCCTAATGCCTTCCTTCAGACAGAACTGACACCCACTTTCTTTAAAAAATCGTGGTTCAAAATAGCATTTTTGGGCTGAGATAAGCACTTTGGTGACATTTTCCTGTAACTTGTTCCCAGTACATTTTAAGTGGCTGCTGACTTTGTGAGGTCTGTAAAATTGGGTTTTAGGAGCCCAACACAAAATACATGAGCCCTAATGCCTTCTTTCAGACAAAACTGACTTCCACTTTCTTAAAAAAATCTTGGGTCAAAATAGCATTATTAGACTGAGATAAGCACTTTGGTGACATTTTCCTGTAACTTGTTCCCAGTACATTCTAAGTGGCTGCTGACTTTGTGAGGTCTCTAAAAGTGGGTTTTAGGAGCCCAACACAAAATACATGAGCCCCAATGCCTTCCTTCATACAAAACTGACACCCACTTTCCTTAAAAAATCGTGGCTCAAAATGGCATTTTTGGGCTGAGATAAGCACTTTGGTGACATTTTCCTGTAACTTGTTCCCAGTACATTCTAAGTGGCTGCTGACTTTGTGAGGTCTCTAAAAGTGGGTTTTAGGAGCCCAACACAAAATACATGAGCCCTAATGCCTTCTTTCAGACAAAACTGACTTCCACTTTCTTAAAAAAATCTTGGGTCAAAATAGCATTATTAGACTGAGATAAGCACTTTGGTGACATTTTCCTGTAACTTGTTCCCAGTACATTCTAAGTGGCTGCTGACTTTGTGAGGTCTCTAAAAGTGGGTTTTAGGAGCCCAACACAAAATACATGAGCCCCAATGCCTTCCTTCATACAAAACTGACACCCACTTTCCTTAAAAAATCGTGGCTCAAAATGGCATTTTTGGGCTGAGATAAGCACTTTGGTGACATTTTCCTGTAACTTGTTCCCAGTACATTCTAAGTGGCTGCTGACTTTGTGAGGTCTCTAAAAGTGGGTTTTAGGAGCCCAACACAAAATACATGAGCCCTAATGCCTTCTTTCAGACAAAACTGACTTCCACTTTCTTAAAAAAATCTTGGGTCAAAATAGCATTATTAGACTGAGATAAGCACTTTGGTGACATTTTCCTGTAACTTGTTCCCAGTACATTCTAAGTGGCTGCTGACTTTGTGAGGTCTCTAAAAGTGGGTTTTAGGAGCCCAACACAAAATACATGAGCCCCAATGCCTTCCTTCATACAAAACTGACACCCACTTTCCTTAAAAAATCGTGGCTCAAAATGGCATTTTTGGGCTGAGATAAGCACTTTGGTGACATTTTCCTGTAACTTGTTCCCAGTACATTCTAAGTGGCTGCTGACTTTGTGAGGTCTCTAAAAGTGGGTTTTAGGAGCCCAACACAAAATACATGAGCCCTAATGCCTTCTTTCAGACAAAACTGACTTCCACTTTCTTAAAAAAATCTTGGGTCAAAATAGCATTATTAGACTGAGATAAGCACTTTGGTGACATTTTCCTGTAACTTGTTCCCAGTACATTCTAAGTGGCTGCTGACTTTGTGAGGTCTCTAAAAGTGGGTTTTAGGAGCCCAACACAAAATACATGAGCCCCAATGCCTTCCTTCATACAAAACTGACACCCACTTTCCTTAAAAAATCGTGGCTCAAAATGGCATTTTTGGGCTGAGATAAGCACTTTGGTGACATTTTCCTGTAACTTGTTCCCAGTACATTCTAAGTGGCTGCTGACTTTGTGAGGTCTCTAAAAGTGGGTTTTAGGAGCCCAACACAAAATACATGAGCCCTAATGCCTTCTTTCAGACAAAACTGACTTCCACTTTCTTAAAAAAATCTTGGGTCAAAATAGCATTATTAGACTGAGATAAGCACTTTGGTGACATTTTCCTGTAACTTGTTCCCAGTACATTCTAAGTGGCTGCTGACTTTGTGAGGTCTCTAAAAGTGGGTTTTAGGAGCCCAACACAAAATACATGAGCCCCAATGCCTTCCTTCATACAAAACTGACACCCACTTTCCTTAAATAATCGTGGCTCAAAATGGCATTTTTGGGCTGAGATAAGCACTTTGGTGACATTTTCCTGTAACTTGTTCCCAGTACATTCTAAGTGGCTGCTGACTTTGTGAGGTCTCTAAAAGTGGGTTTTAGGAGCCCAACACAAAATACATGAGCCCTAATGCCTTCTTTCAGACAAAACTGACTTCCACTTTCTTAAAAAAATCTTGGGTCAAAATAGCATTATTAGACTGAGATAAGCACTTTGGTGACATTTTCCTGTAACTTGTTCCCAGTACATTCTAAGTGGCTGCTGACTTTGTGAGGTCTCTAAAAGTGGGTTTTAGGAGCCCAACACAAAATACATGAGCCCCAATGCCTTCCTTCATACAAAACTGACACCCACTTTCCTTAAAAAATCGTGGCTCAAAATGGCATTTTTGGGCTGAGATAAGCACTTTGGTGACATTTTCCTGTAACTTGTTCCCAGTACATTCTAAGTGGCTGCTGACTTTGTGAGGTCTCTAAAAGTGGGTTTTAGGAGCCCAACACAAAATACATGAGCCCTAATGCCTTCTTTCAGACAAAACTGACTTCCACTTTCTTAAAAAAATCTTGGGTCAAAATAGCATTATTAGACTGAGATAAGCACTTTGGTGACATTTTCCTGTAACTTGTTCCCAGTACATTCTAAGTGGCTGCTGACTTTGTGAGGTCTCTAAAAGTGGGTTTTAGGAGCCCAACACAAAATACATGAGCCCCAATGCCTTCCTTCATACAAAACTGACACCCACTTTCCTTAAAAAATCGTGGCTCAAAATGGCATTTTTGGGCTGAGATAAGCACTTTGGTGACATTTTCCTGTAACTTGTTCCCAGTACATTCTAAGTGGCTGCTGACTTTGTGAGGTCTCTAAAAGTGGGTTTTAGGAGCCCAACACAAAATACATGAGCCCTAATGCCTTCTTTCAGACAAAACTGACACCCACTTTCTTTAAAAAATCGTGGTTCAAAATAGCATTTTTGGGCTGAGATAAGCACTTTGGTGACATTTTCCTGTAACTTGTTCCCAGTACATTCTAAGTGGCTGCTGACTTTGTGAGGTCTCTAAAAGTGGGTTTTAGGAGCCCAACACAAAATACATGAGCCCTAATGCCTTCCTTCAGACAGAACTGACACCCACTTTCTTTAAAAAATCGTGGTTCAAAATAGCATTTTTGGGCTGAGATAAGCACTTTGGTGACATTTTCCTGTAACTTGTTCCCAGTACATTTTAAGTGGCTGCTGACTTTGTGAGGTCTGTAAAATTGGGTTTTAGGAGCCCAACACAAAATACATGAGCCCTAATGCCTTCTTTCAGACAAAACTGACTTCCACTTTCTTAAAAAAATCTTGGGTCAAAATAGCATTATTAGACTGAGATAAGCACTTTGGTGACATTTTCCTGTAACTTGTTCCCAGTACATTCTAAGTGGCTGCTGACTTTGTGAGGTCTCTAAAAGTGGGTTTTAGGAGCCCAACAAACACAAAATACATGAGCCCTAATGCCTTCTTTCAGACAAAACTGACTTCCACTTTCTTAAAAAAATCTTGGGTCAAAATAGCATTATTAGACTGAGATAAGCACTTTGGTGACATTTTCCTGTAACTTGTTCCCAGTACATTCTAAGTGGCTGCTGACTTTGTGAGGTCTCTAAAAGTGGGTTTTAGGAGCCCAACACAAAATACATGAGCCCCAATGCCTTCCTTCATACAAAACTGACACCCACTTTCCTTAAAAAATCGTGGCTCAAAATGGCATTTTTGGGCTGAGATAAGCACTTTGGTGACATTTTCCTGTAACTTGTTCCCAGTACATTCTAAGTGGCTGCTGACTTTGTGAGGTCTCTAAAAGTGGGTTTTAGGAGCCCAACACAAAATACATGAGCCCTAATGCCTTCTTTCAGACAAAACTGACTTCCACTTTCTTAAAAAAATCTTGGGTCAAAATAGCATTATTAGACTGAGATAAGCACTTTGGTGACATTTTCCTGTAACTTGTTCCCAGTACATTCTAAGTGGCTGCTGACTTTGTGAGGTCTCTAAAAGTGGGTTTTAGGAGCCCAACACAAAATACATGAGCCCCAATGCCTTCCTTCATACAAAACTGAAACCCACTTTCCTTAAAAAATCGTGGCTCAAAATGGCATTTTTGGGCTGAGATAAGCACTTTGGTGACATTTTCCTGTAACTTGTTCCCAGTACATTCTAAGTGGCTGCTGACTTTGTGAGGTCTCTAAAAGTGGGTTTTAGGAGCCCAACACAAAATACATGAGCCCCAATGCCTTCCTTCATACAAAACTGACACCCACTTTCCTTAAAAAATCGTGGCTCAAAATGGCATTTTTGGGCTGAGATAAGCACTTTGGTGACATTTTCCTGTAACTTGTTCCCAGTACATTCTAAGTGGCTGCTGACTTTGTGAGGTCTCTAAAAGTGGGTTTTAGGAGCCCAACACAAAATACATGAGCCCTAATGCCTTCTTTCAGACAAAACTGACTTCCACTTTCTTAAAAAAATCTTGGGTCAAAATAGCATTATTAGACTGAGATAAGCACTTTGGTGACATTTTCCTGTAACTTGTTCCCAGTACATTCTAAGTGGCTGCTGACTTTGTGAGGTCTCTAAAAGTGGGTTTTAGGAGCCCAACACAAAATACATGAGCCCCAATGCCTTCCTTCATACAAAACTGACACCCACTTTCCTTAAAAAATCGTGGCTCAAAATGGCATTTTTGGGCTGAGATAAGCACTTTGGTGACATTTTCCTGTAACTTGTTCCCAGTACATTCTAAGTGGCTGCTGACTTTGTGAGGTCTCTAAAAGTGGGTTTTAGGAGCCCAACACAAAATACATGAGCCCTAATGCCTTCTTTCAGACAAAACTGACTTCCACTTTCTTAAAAAAATCTTGGGTCAAAATAGCATTATTAGACTGAGATAAGCACTTTGGTGACATTTTCCTGTAACTTGTTCCCAGTACATTCTAAGTGGCTGCTGACTTTGTGAGGTCTCTAAAAGTGGGTTTTATGAGCCCAACACAAAATACATGAGCCCCAATGCCTTCCTTCATACAAAACTGACACCCACTTTCCTTAAAAAATCGTGGCTCAAAATGGCATTTTTGGGCTGAGATAAGCACTTTGGTGACATTTTCCTGTAACTTGTTCCCAGTACATTCTAAGTGGCTGCTGACTTTGTGAGGTCTCTAAAAGTGGGTTTTAGGAGCCCAACACAAAATACATGAGCCCTAATGCCTTCTTTCAGACAAAACTGACTTCCACTTTCTTAAAAAAATCTTGGGTCAAAATAGCATTATTAGACTGAGATAAGCACTTTGGTGACATTTTCCTGTAACTTGTTCCAGTACATTCTAAGTGGCTGCTGACTTTGTGAGGTCTCTAAAAGTGGGTTTTAGGAGCCAACACAAAATACATGAGCCCCAATGCCTTCCTTCATACAAAACTGACACCCACTTTCCTTAAAAAATCGTGGCTCAAAATGGCATTTTTGGGCTGAGATAAGCACTTTGGTGACATTTTCCTGTAACTTGTTCCCAGTACATTCTAAGTGGCTGCTGACTTTGTGAGGTCTCTAAAAGTGGGTTTTAGGAGCCCAACACAAAATACATGAGCCCCAATGCCTTCCTTCATACAAAACTGACACCCACTTTCCTTAAAAAATCGTGGCTCAAAATGGCATTTTTGGGCTGAGATAAGCACTTTGGTGACATTTTCCTGTAACTTGTTCCCAGTACATTCTAAGTGGCTGCTGACTTTGTGAGGTCTCTAAAAGTGGGTTTTAGGAGCCCAACACAAAATACATGAGCCCTAATGCCTTCTTTCAGACAAAACTGACTTCCACTTTCTTAAAAAATCTTGGGTCAAAATAGCATTATTAGACTCTGAGATAAGCACTTTGGTGACATTTTCCTGTAACTTGTTCCAGTACATTCTAAGTGGCTGCTGACTTTGTGAGGTCTCTAAAAGTGGGTTTTAGGAGCCCAACACAAAATACATGAGCCCCAATGCCTTCCTTCATACAAAACTGACACCCACTTTCCTTAAAAAATCGTGGCTCAAAATGGCATTTTTGGGCTGAGATAAGCACTTTGGTGACATTTTCCTGTAACTTGTTCCCAGTACATTCTAAGTGGCTGCTGACTTTGTGAGGTCTCTAAAAGTGGGTTTTAGGAGCCCAACACAAAATACATGAGCCCTAATGCCTTCTTTCAGACAAAACTGACTTCCACTTTCTTAAAAAAATCTTGGGTCAAAATAGCATTATTAGACTGAGATAAGCACTTTGGTGACATTTTCCTGTAACTTGTTCCCAGTACATTCTAAGTGGCTGCTGACTTTGTGAGGTCTCTAAAAGTGGGTTTTAGGAGCCCAACACAAAATACATGAGCCCCAATGCCTTCCTTCATACAAAACTGACACCCACTTTCCTTAAAAAATCGTGGCTCAAAATGGCATTTTTGGGCTGAGATAAGCACTTTGGTGACATTTTCCTGTAACTTGTTCCCAGTACATTCTAAGTGGCTGCTGACTTTGTGAGGTCTCTAAAAGTGGGTTTTAGGAGCCCAACACAAAATACATGAGCCCTAATGCCTTCTTTCAGACAAAACTGACTTCCACTTTCTTAAAAAAATCTTGGGTCAAAATAGCATTATTAGACTGAGATAAGCACTTTGGTGACATTTTCCTGTAACTTGTTCCCAGTACATTCTAAGTGGCTGCTGACTTTGTGAGGTCTCTAAAAGTGGGTTTTAGGAGCCCAACACAAAATACATGAGCCCCAATGCCTTCCTTCATACAAAACTGACACCCACTTTCCTTAAAAAATCGTGGCTCAAAATGGCATTTTTGGGCTGAGATAAGCACTTTGGTGACATTTTCCTGTAACTTGTTCCCAGTACATTCTAAGTGGCTGCTGACTTTGTGAGGTCTCTAAAAGTGGGTTTTAGGAGCCCAACACAAAATACATGAGCCCTAATGCCTTCTTTCAGACAAAACTGACTTCCACTTTCTTAAAAAAATCTTGGGTCAAAATAGCATTATTAGACTGAGATAAGCACTTTGGTGACATTTTCCTGTAACTTGTTCCCAGTACATTCTAAGTGGCTGCTGACTTTGTGAGGTCTCTAAAAGTGGGTTTTAGGAGCCCAACACAAAATACATGAGCCCCAATGCCTTCCTTCATACAAAACTGACACCCACTTTCCTTAAAAAATCGTGGCTCAAAATGGCATTTTTGGGCTGAGATAAGCACTTTGGTGACATTTTCCTGTAACTTGTTCCCAGTACATTCTAAGTGGCTGCTGACTTTGTGAGGTCTCTAAAAGTGGGTTTTAGGAGCCCAACACAAAATACATGAGCCCTAATGCCTTCTTTCAGACAAAACTGACTTCCACTTTCTTAAAAAAATCTTGGGTCAAAATAGCATTATTAGACTGAGATAAGCACTTTGGTGACATTTTCCTGTAACTTGTTCCCAGTACATTCTAAGTGGCTGCTGACTTTGTGAGGTCTCTAAAAGTGGGTTTTAGGAGCCCAACACAAAATACATGAGCCCCAATGCCTTCCTTCATACAAAACTGACACCCACTTTCCTTAAAAAATCGTGGCTCAAAATGGCATTTTGGGCTGAGATAAGCACTTTGGTGACATTTTCCTGTAACTTGTTCCCAGTACATTCTAAGTGGCTGCTGACTTTGTGAGGTCTCTAAAAGTGGGTTTTAGGAGCCCAACACAAAATACATGAGCCCCAATGCCTTCCTTCATACAAAACTGACACCCACTTTCCTTAAAAAATCGTGGCTCAAAATGGCATTTTTGGGCTGAGATAAGCACTTTGGTGACATTTTCCTGTAACTTGTTCCCAGTACATTCTAAGTGGCTGCTGACTTTGTGAGGTCTCTAAAAGTGGGTTTTAGGAGCCCAACACAAAATACATGAGCCCTAATGCCTTCTTTCAGACAAAACTGACTTCCACTTTCTTAAAAAAATCTTGGGTCAAAATAGCATTATTAGACTGAGATAAGCACTTTGGTGACATTTTCCTGTAACTTGTTCCCAGTACATTCTAAGTGGCTGCTGACTTTGTGAGGTCTCTAAAAGTGGGTTTTAGGAGCCCAACACAAAATACATGAGCCCCAATGCCTTCCTTCATACAAAACTGACACCCACTTTCCTTAAAAAATCGTGGCTCAAAATGGCATTTTTGGGCTGAGATAAGCACTTTGGTGACATTTTCCTGTAACTTGTTCCCAGTACATTCTAAGTGGCTGCTGACTTTGTGAGGTCTCTAAAAGTGGGTTTTAGGAGCCCAACACAAAATACATGAGCCCTAATGCCTTCTTTCAGACAAAACTGACTTCCACTTTCTTAAAAAAATCTTGGGTCAAAATAGCATTATTAGACTGAGATAAGCACTTTGGTGACATTTTCCTGTAACTTGTTCCCAGTACATTCTAAGTGGCTGCTGACTTTGTGAGGTCTCTAAAAGTGGGTTTTAGGAGCCCAACACAAAATACATGAGCCCCAATGCCTTCCTTCATACAAAACTGACACCCACTTTCCTTAAAAAATCGTGGCTCAAAATGGCATTTTTGGGCTGAGATAAGCACTTTGGTGACATTTTCCTGTAACTTGTTCCCAGTACATTCTAAGTGGCTGCTGACTTTGTGAGGTCTCTAAAAGTGGGTTTTAGGAGCCCAACACAAAATACATGAGCCCCAATGCCTTCCTTCATACAAAACTGACACCCACTTTCCTTAAAAAATCGTGGCTCAAAATGGCATTTTTGGGCTGAGATAAGCACTTTGGTGACATTTTCCTGTAACTTGTTCCCAGTACATTCTAAGTGGCTGCTGACTTTGTGAGGTCTCTAAAAGTGGGTTTTAGGAGCCCAACACAAAATACATGAGCCCTAATGCCTTCTTTCAGACAAAACTGACTTCCACTTTCTTAAAAAAATCTTGGGTCAAAATAGCATTATTAGACTGAGATAAGCACTTTGGTGACATTTTCCTGTAACTTGTTCCCAGTACATTCTAAGTGGCTGCTGACTTTGTGAGGTCTCTAAAAGTGGGTTTTAGGAGCCCAACACAAAATACATGAGCCCCAATGCCTTCCTTCATACAAAACTGACACCCACTTTCCTTAAAAAATCGTGGCTCAAAATGGCATTTTTGGGCTGAGATAAGCACTTTGGTGACATTTTCCTTTAACTTGTTCCCAGTACATTCTAAGTGGCTGCTGACTTTGTGAGGTCTCTAAAAGTGGGTTTTAGGAGCCCAACACAAAATACATGAGCCCTAATGCCTTCTTTCAGACAAAACTGACTTCCACTTTCTTAAAAAAATCTTGGGTCAAAATAGCATTATTAGACTGAGATAAGCACTTTGGTGACATTTTCCTGTAACTTGTTCCCAGTACATTCTAAGTGGCTGCTGACTTTGTGAGGTCTCTAAAAGTGGGTTTTAGGAGCCCAACACAAAATACATGAGCCCCAATGCCTTCCTTCATACAAAACTGACACCCACTTTCCTTAAAAAATCGTGGCTCAAAATGGCATTTTTGGGCTGAGATAAGCACTTTGGTGACATTTTCCTGTAACTTGTTCCCAGTACATTCTAAGTGGCTGCTGACTTTGTGAGGTCTCTAAAAGTGGGTTTTAGGAGCCCAACACAAAATACATGAGCCCTAATGCCTTCTTTCAGACAAAACTGACTTCCACTTTCTTAAAAAAATCTTGGGTCAAAATAGCATTATTAGACTGAGATAAGCACTTTGGTGACATTTTCCTGTAACTTGTTCCCAGTACATTCTAAGTGGCTGCTGACTTTGTGAGGTCTCTAAAAGTGGGTTTTAGGAGCCCAACACAAAATACATGAGCCCCAATGCCTTCCTTCATACAAAACTGACACCCACTTTCCTTAAAAAATCGTGGCTCAAAATGGCATTTTTGGGCTGAGATAAGCACTTTGGTGACATTTTCCTGTAACTTGTTCCCAGTACATTCTAAGTGGCTGCTGACTTTGTGAGGTCTCTAAAAGTGGGTTTTAGGAGCCCAACACAAAATACATGAGCCCTAATGCCTTCTTTCAGACAAAACTGACTTCCACTTTCTTAAAAAATCTTGGGTCAAAATAGCATTATTAGACTGAGATAAGCACTTTGGTGACATTTTCCTGTAACTTGTTCCCAGTACATTCTAAGTGGCTGCTGACTTTGTGAGGTCTCTAAAAGTGGGTTTTAGGAGCCCAACACAAAATACATGAGCCCCAATGCCTTCCTTCATACAAAACTGACACCCACTTTCCTTAAAAAATCGTGGCTCAAAATGGCATTTTTGGGCTGAGATAAGCACTTTGGTGACATTTTCCTGTAACTTGTTCCCAGTACATTCTAAGTGGCTGCTGACTTTGTGAGGTCTCTAAAAGTGGGTTTTAGGAGCCCAACACAAAATACATGAGCCCCAATGCCTTCCTTCATACAAAACTGACACCCACTTTCCTTAAAAAATCGTGGCTCAAAATGGCATTTTTGGGCTGAGATAAGCACTTTGGTGACATTTTCCTGTAACTTGTTCCCAGTACATTCTAAGTGGCTGCTGACTTTGTGAGGTCTCTAAAAGTGGGTTTTAGGAGCCCAACACAAAATACATGAGCCCTAATGCCTTCTTTCAGACAAAACTGACTTCCACTTTCTTAAAAAAATCTTGGGTCAAAATAGCATTATTAGACTGAGATAAGCACTTTGGTGACATTTTCCTGTAACTTGTTCCCAGTACATTCTAAGTGGCTGCTGACTTTGTGAGGTCTCTAAAAGTGGGTTTTAGGAGCCCAACACAAAATACATGAGCCCCAATGCCTTCCTTCATACAAAACTGACACCCACTTTCCTTAAAAAATCGTGGCTCAAAATGGCATTTTTGGGCTGAGATAAGCACTTTGGTGACATTTTCCTTTAACTTGTTCCCAGTACATTCTAAGTGGCTGCTGACTTTGTGAGGTCTCTAAAAGTGGGTTTTAGGAGCCCAACACAAAATACATGAGCCCTAATGCCTTCTTTCAGACAAAACTGACTTCCACTTTCTTAAAAAAATCTTGGGTCAAAATAGCATTATTAGACTGAGATAAGCACTTTGGTGACATTTTCCTGTAACTTGTTCCCAGTACATTCTAAGTGGCTGCTGACTTTGTGAGGTCTCTAAAAGTGGGTTTTAGGAGCCCAACACAAAATACATGAGCCCCAATGCCTTCCTTCATACAAAACTGACACCCACTTTCCTTAAAAAATCGTGGCTCAAAATGGCATTTTTGGGCTGAGATAAGCACTTTGGTGACATTTTCCTGTAACTTGTTCCCAGTACATTCTAAGTGGCTGCTGACTTTGTGAGGTCTCTAAAAGTGGGTTTTAGGAGCCCAACACAAAATACATGAGCCCTAATGCCTTCTTTCAGACAAAACTGACTTCCACTTTCTTAAAAAAATCTTGGGTCAAAATAGCATTATTAGACTGAGATAAGCACTTTGGTGACATTTTCCTGTAACTTGTTCCCAGTACATTCTAAGTGGCTGCTGACTTTGTGAGGTCTCTAAAAGTGGGTTTTAGGAGCCCAACACAAAATACATGAGCCCCAATGCCTTCCTTCATACAAAACTGACACCCACTTTCCTTAAAAAATCGTGGCTCAAAATGGCATTTTTGGGCTGAGATAAGCACTTTGGTGACATTTTCCTGTAACTTGTTCCCAGTACATTCTAAGTGGCTGCTGACTTTGTGAGGTCTCTAAAAGTGGGTTTTAGGAGCCCAACACAAAATACATGAGCCCTAATGCCTTCTTTCAGACAAAACTGACTTCCACTTTCTTAAAAAAATCTTGGGTCAAAATAGCATTATTAGACTGAGATAAGCACTTTGGTGACATTTTCCTGTAACTTGTTCCCAGTACATTCTAAGTGGCTGCTGACTTTGTGAGGTCTCTAAAAGTGGGTTTTAGGAGCCCAACACAAAATACATGAGCCCCAATGCCTTCCTTCATACAAAACTGACACCCACTTTCCTTAAAAAATCGTGGCTCAAAATGGCATTTTTGGGCTGAGATAAGCACTTTGGTGACATTTTCCTGTAACTTGTTCCCAGTACATTCTAAGTGGCTGCTGACTTTGTGAGGTCTCTAAAAGTGGGTTTTAGGAGCCCAACACAAAATACATGAGCCCTAATGCCTTCTTTCAGACAAAACTGACTTCCACTTTCTTAAAAAAATCTTGGGTCAAAATAGCATTATTAGACTGAGATAAGCACTTTGGTGACATTTTCCTGTAACTTGTTCCCAGTACATTCTAAGTGGCTGCTGACTTTGTGAGGTCTCTAAAAGTGGGTTTTAGGAGCCCAACACAAAATACATGAGCCCCAATGCCTTCCTTCATACAAAACTGACACCCACTTTCCTTAAAAAATCGTGGCTCAAAATGGCATTTTTGGGCTGAGATAAGCACTTTGGTGACATTTTCCTGTAACTTGTTCCCAGTACATTCTAAGTGGCTGCTGACTTTGTGAGGTCTCTAAAAGTGGGTTTTAGGAGCCCAACACAAAATACATGAGCCCTAATGCCTTCTTTCAGACAAAACTGACTTCCACTTTCTTAAAAAAATCTTGGGTCAAAATAGCATTATTAGACTGAGATAAGCACTTTGGTGACATTTTCCTGTAACTTGTTCCCAGTACATTCTAAGTGGCTGCTGACTTTGTGAGGTCTCTAAAAGTGGGTTTTAGGAGCCCAACACAAAATACATGAGCCCCAATGCCTTCCTTCATACAAAACTGACACCCACTTTCCTTAAAAAATCGTGGCTCAAAATGGCATTTTTGGGCTGAGATAAGCACTTTGGTGACATTTTCCTGTAACTTGTTCCCAGTACATTCTAAGTGGCTGCTGACTTTGTGAGGTCTCTAAAAGTGGGTTTTAGGAGCCCAACACAAAATACATGAGCCCTAATGCCTTCTTTCAGACAAAACTGACTTCCACTTTCTTAAAAAAATCTTGGGTCAAAATAGCATTATTAGACTGAGATAAGCACTTTGGTGACATTTTCCTGTAACTTGTTCCCAGTACATTCTAAGTGGCTGCTGACTTTGTGAGGTCTCTAAAAGTGGGTTTTAGGAGCCCAACACAAAATACATGAGCCCCAATGCCTTCCTTCATACAAAACTGACACCCACTTTCCTTAAAAAATCGTGGCTCAAAATGGCATTTTTGGGCTGAGATAAGCACTTTGGTGACATTTTCCTGTAACTTGTTCCCAGTACATTCTAAGTGGCTGCTGACTTTGTGAGGTCTCTAAAAGTGGGTTTTAGGAGCCCAACACAAAATACATGAGCCCTAATGCCTTCTTTCAGACAAAACTGACTTCCACTTTCTTAAAAAAATCTTGGGTCAAAATAGCATTATTAGACTGAGATAAGCACTTTGGTGACATTTTCCTGTAACTTGTTCCCAGTACATTCTAAGTGGCTGCTGACTTTGTGAGGTCTCTAAAAGTGGGTTTTAGGAGCCCAACACAAAATACATGAGCCCCAATGCCTTCCTTCATACAAAACTGACACCCACTTTCCTTAAAAAATCGTGGCTCAAAATGGCATTTTTGGGCTGAGATAAGCACTTTGGTGACATTTTCCTGTAACTTGTTCCCAGTACATTCTAAGTGGCTGCTGACTTTGTGAGGTCTCTAAAAGTGGGTTTTAGGAGCCCAACACAAAATACATGAGCCCCAATGCCTTCCTTCATACAAAACTGACACCCACTTTCCTTAAAAAATCGTGGCTCAAAATGGCATTTTTGGGCTGAGATAAGCACTTTGGTGACATTTTCCTGTAACTTGTTCCCAGTACATTCTAAGTGGCTGCTGACTTTGTGAGGTCTCTAAAAGTGGGTTTTAGGAGCCCAACACAAAATACATGAGCCCTAATGCCTTCTTTCAGACAAAACTGACTTCCACTTTCTTAAAAAAATCTTGGGTCAAAATAGCATTATTAGACTGAGATAAGCACTTTGGTGACATTTTCCTGTAACTTGTTCCCAGTACATTCTAAGTGGCTGCTGACTTTGTGAGGTCTCTAAAAGTGGGTTTTAGGAGCCCAACACAAAATACATGAGCCCCAATGCCTTCCTTCATACAAAACTGACACCCACTTTCCTTAAAAAATCGTGGCTCAAAATGGCATTTTTGGGCTGAGATAAGCACTTTGGTGACATTTTCCTTTAACTTGTTCCCAGTACATTCTAAGTGGCTGCTGACTTTGTGAGGTCTCTAAAAGTGGGTTTTAGGAGCCCAACACAAAATACATGAGCCCTAATGCCTTCTTTCAGACAAAACTGACTTCCACTTTCTTAAAAAAATCTTGGGTCAAAATAGCATTATTAGACTGAGATAAGCACTTTGGTGACATTTTCCTGTAACTTGTTCCCAGTACATTCTAAGTGGCTGCTGACTTTGTGAGGTCTCTAAAAGTGGGTTTTAGGAGCCCAACACAAAATACATGAGCCCCAATGCCTTCCTTCATACAAAACTGACACCCACTTTCCTTAAAAAATCGTGGCTCAAAATGGCATTTTTGGGCTGAGATAAGCACTTTGGTGACATTTTCCTTTAACTTGTTCCCAGTACATTCTAAGTGGCTGCTGACTTTGTGAGGTCTCTAAAAGTGGGTTTTAGGAGCCCAACACAAAATACATGAGCCCTAATGCCTTCTTTCAGACAAAACTGACTTCCACTTTCTTAAAAAAATCTTGGGTCAAAATAGCATTATTAGACTGAGATAAGCACTTTGGTGACATTTTCCTGTAACTTGTTCCAAGTACATTCTAAGTGGCTGCTGACTTTGTGAGGTCTCTAAAAGTGGGTTTTAGGAGCCCAACACAAAATACATGAGCCCCAATGCCTTCCTTCATACAAAACTGACACCCACTTTCCTTAAAAAATCGTGGCTCAAAATGGCATTTTTGGGCTGAGATAAGCACTTTGGTGACATTTTCCTGTAACTTGTTCCCAGTACATTCTAAGTGGCTGCTGACTTTGTGAGGTCTCTAAAAGTGGGTTTTAGGAGCCCAACACAAAATACATGAGCCCTAATGCCTTCTTTCAGACAAAACTGACTTCCACTTTCTTAAAAAAATCTTGGGTCAAAATAGCATTATTAGACTGAGATAAGCACTTTGGTGACATTTTCCTGTAACTTGTTCCCAGTACATTCTAAGTGGCTGCTGACTTTGTGAGGTCTCTAAAAGTGGGTTTTAGGAGCCCAACACAAAATACATGAGCCCCAATGCCTTCCTTCATACAAAACTGACACCCACTTTCCTTAAAAAATCGTGGCTCAAAATGGCATTTTTGGGCTGAGATAAGCACTTTGGTGACATTTTCCTGTAACTTGTTCCCAGTACATTCTAAGTGGCTGCTGACTTTGTGAGGTCTCTAAAAGTGGGTTTTAGGAGCCCAACACAAAATACATGAGCCCTAATGCCTTCTTTCAGACAAAACTGACTTCCACTTTCTTAAAAAAATCTTGGGTCAAAATAGCATTATTAGACTGAGATAAGCACTTTGGTGACATTTTCCTGTAACTTGTTCCCAGTACATTCTAAGTGGCTGCTGACTTTGTGAGGTCTCTAAAAGTGGGTTTTAGGAGCCCAACACAAAATACATGAGCCCCAATGCCTTCCTTCATACAAAACTGACACCCACTTTCCTTAAAAAATCGTGGCTCAAAATGGCATTTTTGGGCTGAGATAAGCACTTTGGTGACATTTTCCTGTAACTTGTTCCCAGTACATTCTAAGTGGCTGCTGACTTTGTGAGGTCTCTAAAAGTGGGTTTTAGGAGCCCAACACAAAATACATGAGCCCTAATGCCTTCTTTCAGACAAAACTGACTTCCACTTTCTTAAAAAAATCTTGGGTCAAAATAGCATTATTAGACTGAGATAAGCACTTTGGTGACATTTTCCTGTAACTTGTTCCCAGTACATTCTAAGTGGCTGCTGACTTTGTGAGGTCTCTAAAAGTGGGTTTTAGGAGCCCAACACAAAATACATGAGCCCCAATGCCTTCCTTCATACAAAACTGACACCCACTTTCCTTAAAAAATCGTGGCTCAAAATGGCATTTTTGGGCTGAGATAAGCACTTTGGTGACATTTTCCTGTAACTTGTTCCCAGTACATTCTAAGTGGCTGCTGACTTTGTGAGGTCTCTAAAAGTGGGTTTTAGGAGCCCAACACAAAATACATGAGCCCTAATGCCTTCTTTCAGACAAAACTGACTTCCACTTTCTTAAAAAAATCTTGGGTCAAAATAGCATTATTAGACTGAGATAAGCACTTTGGTGACATTTTCCTGTAACTTGTTCCCAGTACATTCTAAGTGGCTGCTGACTTTGTGAGGTCTCTAAAAGTGGGTTTTAGGAGCCCAACACAAAATACATGAGCCCCAATGCCTTCCTTCATACAAAACTGACACCCACTTTCCTTAAAAAATCGTGGCTCAAAATGGCATTTTTGGGCTGAGATAAGCACTTTGGTGACATTTTCCTGTAACTTGTTCCCAGTACATTCTAAGTGGCTGCTGACTTTGTGAGGTCTCTAAAAGTGGGTTTTAGGAGCCCAACACAAAATACATGAGCCCCAATGCCTTCCTTCATACAAAACTGACACCCACTTTCCTTAAAAAATCGTGGCTCAAAATGGCATTTTTGGGCTGAGATAAGCACTTTGGTGACATTTTCCTGTAACTTGTTCCCAGTACATTCTAAGTGGCTGCTGACTTTGTGAGGTCTCTAAAAGTGGGTTTTAGGAGCCCAACACAAAATACATGAGCCCTAATGCCTTCCTTCAGACAGAACTGACACCCACTTTCTTTAAAAAATCGTGGTTCAAAATAGCATTTTTGGGCTGAGATAAGCACTTTGGTGACATTTTCCTGTAACTTGTTCCCAGTACATTTTAAGTGGCTGCTGACTTTGTGAGGTCTGTAAAATTGGGTTTTAGGAGCCCAACACAAAATACATGAGCCCTAATGCCTTCTTTCAGACAAAACTGACTTCCACTTTCTTAAAAAAATCTTGGGTCAAAATAGCATTATTAGACTGAGATAAGCACTTTGGTGACATTTTCCTGTAACTTGTTCCCAGTACATTCTAAGTGGCTGCTGACTTTGTGAGGTCTCTAAAAGTGGGTTTTAGGAGCCCAACACAAAATACATGAGCCCCAATGCCTTCCTTCATACAAAACTGACACCCACTTTCCTTAAAAAATCGTGGCTCAAAATGGCATTTTTGGGCTGAGATAAGCACTTTGGTGACATTTTCCTGTAACTTGTTCCCAGTACATTCTAAGTGGCTGCTGACTTTGTGAGGTCTCTAAAAGTGGGTTTTAGGAGCCCAACACAAAATACATGAGCCCCAATGCCTTCCTTCATACAAAACTGACACCCACTTTCCTTAAAAAATCGTGGCTCAAAATGGCATTTTTGGGCTGAGATAAGCACTTTGGTGACATTTTCCTGTAACTTGTTCCCAGTACATTCTAAGTGGCTGCTGACTTTGTGAGGTCTCTAAAAGTGGGTTTTAGGAGCCCAACACAAAATACATGAGCCCTAATGCCTTCTTTCAGACAAAACTGACTTCCACTTTCTTAAAAAAATCTTGGGTCAAAATAGCATTATTAGACTGAGATAAGCACTTTGGTGACATTTTCCTGTAACTTGTTCCCAGTACATTCTAAGTGGCTGCTGACTTTGTGAGGTCTCTAAAAGTGGGTTTTAGGAGCCCAACACAAAATACATGAGCCCCAATGCCTTCCTTCATACAAAACTGACACCCACTTTCCTTAAAAAATCGTGGCTCAAAATGGCATTTTTGGGCTGAGATAAGCACTTTGGTGACATTTTCCTGTAACTTGTTCCCAGTACATTCTAAGTGGCTGCTGACTTTGTGAGGTCTCTAAAAGTGGGTTTTAGGAGCCCAACACAAAATACATGAGCCCTAATGCCTTCTTTCAGACAAAACTGACTTCCACTTTCTTAAAAAAATCTTGGGTCAAAATAGCATTATTAGACTGAGATAAGCACTTTGGTGACATTTTCCTGTAACTTGTTCCCAGTACATTCTAAGTGGCTGCTGACTTTGTGAGGTCTCTAAAAGTGGGTTTTAGGAGCCCAACACAAAATACATGAGCCCCAATGCCTTCCTTCATACAAAACTGACACCCACTTTCCTTAAAAAATCGTGGCTCAAAATGGCATTTTTGGGCTGAGATAAGCACTTTGGTGACATTTTCCTGTAACTTGTTCCCAGTACATTCTAAGTGGCTGCTGACTTTGTGAGGTCTCTAAAAGTGGGTTTTAGGAGCCCAACACAAAATACATGAGCCCTAATGCCTTCCTTCAGACAGAACTGACACCCACTTTCTTTAAAAAATCGTGGTTCAAAATAGCATTTTTGGGCTGAGATAAGCACTTTGGTGACATTTTCCTGTAACTTGTTCCCAGTACATTTTAAGTGGCTGCTGACTTTGTGAGGTCTGTAAAATTGGGTTTTAGGAGCCCAACACAAAATACATGAGCCCTAATGCCTTCTTTCAGACAAAACTGACTTCCACTTTCTTAAAAAAATCTTGGGTCAAAATAGCATTATTAGACTGAGATAAGCACTTTGGTGACATTTTCCTGTAACTTGTTCCCAGTACATTCTAAGTGGCTGCTGACTTTGTGAGGTCTCTAAAAGTGGGTTTTAGGAGCCCAACACAAAATACATGAGCCCCAATGCCTTCCTTCATACAAAACTGACACCCACTTTCCTTAAAAAATCGTGGCTCAAAATGGCATTTTTGGGCTGAGATAAGCACTTTGGTGACATTTTCCTGTAACTTGTTCCCAGTACATTCTAAGTGGCTGCTGACTTTGTGAGGTCTCTAAAAGTGGGTTTTAGGAGCCCAACACAAAATACATGAGCCCTAATGCCTTCCTTCAGACAGAACTGACACCCACTTTCTTTAAAAAATCGTGGTTCAAAATAGCATTTTTGGGCTGAGATAAGCACTTTGGTGACATTTTCCTGTAACTTGTTCCCAGTACATTTTAAGTGGCTGCTGACTTTGTGAGGTCTGTAAAATTGGGTTTTAGGAGCCCAACACAAAATACATGAGCCCTAATGCCTTCTTTCAGACAAAACTGACTTCCACTTTCTTAAAAAAATCTTGGGTCAAAATAGCATTATTAGACTGAGATAAGCACTTTGGTGACATTTTCCTGTAACTTGTTCCCAGTACATTCTAAGTGGCTGCTGACTTTGTGAGGTCTCTAAAAGTGGGTTTTAGGAGCCCAACAAAAAATACATGAGCCCCAATGCCTTCCTTCATACAAAACTGACACCCACTTTCCTTAAAAAATCGTGGCTCAAAATGGCATTTTTGGGCTGAGATAAGCACTTTGGTGACATTTTCCTGTAACTTGTTCCCAGTACATTCTAAGTGGCTGCTGACTTTGTGAGGTCTCTAAAAGTGGGTTTTAGGAGCCCAACACAAAATACATGAGCCCTAATGCCTTCCTTCAGACAGAACTGACACCCACTTTCTTTAAAAAATCGTGGTTCAAAATAGCCTTTTTGGGCTGAGATAAGCACTTTGGTGACATTTTCCTGTAACTTGTTCCCAGTACATTTTAAGTGGCTGCTGACTTTGTGAGGTCTGTAAAATTGGGTTTTAGGAGCCCAACACAAAATACATGAGCCCTAATGCCTTCTTTCAGACAAAACTGACTTCCACTTTCTTAAAAAAATCTTGGGTCAAAATAGCATTATTAGACTGAGATAAGCACTTTGGTGACATTTTCCTGTAACTTGTTCCCAGTACATTCTAAGTGGCTGCTGACTTTGTGAGGTCTCTAAAAGTGGGTTTTAGGAGCCCAACACAAAATACATGAGCCCCAATGCCTTCCTTCATACAAAACTGACACCCACTTTCCTTAAAAAATCGTGGCTCAAAATGGCATTTTTGGGCTGAGATAAGCACTTTGGTGACATTTTCCTGTAACTTGTTCCCAGTACATTCTAAGTGGCTGCTGACTTTGTGAGGTCTCTAAAAGTGGGTTTTAGGAGCCCAACACAAAATACATGAGCCCTAATGCCTTCTTTCAGACAAAACTGACTTCCACTTTCTTAAAAAAATCTTGGGTCAAAATAGCATTATTAGACTGAGATAAGCACTTTGGTGACATTTTCCTGTAACTTGTTCCCAGTACATTCTAAGTGGCTGCTGACTTTGTGAGGTCTCTAAAAGTGGGTTTTAGGAGCCCAACACAAAATACATGAGCCCCAATGCCTTCCTTCATACAAAACTGACACCCACTTTCCTTAAAAAATCGTGGCTCAAAATGGCATTTTTGGGCTGAGATAAGCACTTTGGTGACATTTTCCTGTAACTTGTTCCCAGTACATTCTAAGTGGCTGCTGACTTTGTGAGGTCTCTAAAAGTGGGTTTTAGGAGCCCAACACAAAATACATGAGCCCTAATGCCTTCCTTCAGACAGAACTGACACCCACTTTCTTTAAAAAATCGTGGTTCAAAATAGCATTTTTGGGCTGAGATAAGCACTTTGGTGACATTTTCCTGTAACTTGTTCCCAGTACATTCTAAGTGGCTGCTGACTTTGTGAGGTCTCTAAAAGTGGGTTTTAGGAGCCCAACACAAAATACATGAGCCCTAATGCCTTCCTTCAGACAGAACTGACACCCACTTTCTTTAAAAAATCGTGGTTCAAAATAGCATTTTTGGGCTGAGATAAGCACTTTGGTGACATTTTCCTGTAACTTGTTCCCAGTACATTTTAAGTGGCTGCTGACTTTGTGAGGTCTGTAAAATTGGGTTTTAGGAGCCCAACACAAAATACATGAGCCCTAATGCCTTCTTTCAGACAAAACTGACTTCCACTTTCTTAAAAAAATCTTGGGTCAAAATAGCATTATTAGACTGAGATAAGCACTTTGGTGACATTTTCCTGTAACTTGTTCCCAGTACATTCTAAGTGGCTGCTGACTTTGTGAGGTCTCTAAAAGTGGGTTTTAGGAGCCCAACACAAAATACATGAGCCCTAATGCCTTCTTTCAGACAAAACTGACACCCACTTTCTTTAAAAAATCTTGGGTCAAAATAGCATTTTTAGACTGAGATAAGCACTTTGGTGACATTTTCCTGTAACTTGTTCCCAGTACATTCTAAGTGGCTGCTGACTTTGTGAGGTCTCTAAAAGTGGGTTTTAGGAGCCCAACACAAAATACATGAGCCCCAATGCCTTCCTTCAGACAAAACTGACACCCACTTTCTTTAAAAAATCGTGGCTCAAAATAGAATTTTTGGGCTGAGATAAGCACTTTGGTGACATTTTCCCCTACAGGCTGGTATTATAATATGTGACTCTCTACCTCCCCCTACAGGCTGGTATTATAATAGGTTACTCTCTACCTCCCCTACAGGCTGGTATTATAATATGTGACTCTCTACCTCCCCCTACAGGCTGGTACTATAATATGTTACTCTCTACCTCCCCCTACAGGCTGGTATTATAATATGTTACTCTCTACCTCCCCCTACAGGCTGGTATTATAATATGTTACTCTCTACCTCCCCCTACAGGCTGGTTTTATAATATGTTACTCTCTACCTCCCTCTACAGGCTGGTATTATAATATGTTACTCTCTACCTCCCCCTACAGGCTGGTATTATAATATGTTACTCTCTACCTCCCCCTACAGGCTGGTATTATAATATGTTACTCTCTACCTCCCCTACAGGCTGGTATTATAATATGTGACTCTCTACCTCCCCCTACAGGCTGGTATTATAATATGTTACTCTCTACCTCCCCCTACAGGCTGGTATTATAATATGTTACTCTCTACCTCCCCCTACAGGTTGGTATTATAATATGTGACTCTCTACCTCCCCCTACAGGCTGGTATTATAATATGTTACTCTCTACCTCCCCCTACAGGCTGGTATTATAATATGTTACTCTCTACCTCCCTCTACAGGCTGGTATTATAATATCTTACTCTCTACCTCCCCCTACAGACTGGTATTATACTATGTTACTCTTTACATCCCCCTACAGGCTGGTATAATAATATGTTACTCTCTACCTCCCCCTAGAGGCTGGTATTATAATATGTTACTCTCTACCTCCCCCTAGAGACTGGTATTATACTATGTTACTCTCTACCTCCCCCTACAGGCTGGTATTATAATATGTTACTCTCTACCTCCCCCTACAGGTTGGTATTATAATATGTGACTCTCTACCTCCCCCTACAGGCTGGTATTATAATATGTTACTCTCTACCTCCCCCTACAGGCTGGTATAATAATATGTTACTCTCTACCAATCGATTGATCAATCGGTCGAACAATTAACCCCGGCCCCTCCCCCAGCCACTATGTGGGCGTGGCCTATCACCTTGGGGGTGTGGTTTCGAGCCGGGGGTGTGGCCTATTGGTGAGGGGGAAGTGGTTTGGGGCTGTGGGCTTGGCCTATCACCAAGGGGGTGTGGTTTGGAGCTATGGGCGTGGCCTATCGCCAAGGGGGTGTGGTTTAATGCTAGGGGCGTAGCCTATCGACATGGGGGCGTGGTTTGGAGCTTGGGGCGTGGCCTGTCGGCTTGGGGCGAGGGGCTGTGGTTTGAAGCTGGGGGCGTGGCCTATCGCCATCGGGGCGTGGTTTGGAGCGGGGGGCGTGGCCTGTCGGCTTGGGGGCGTGGTTTACAGCAGTGGGACTCTACGAGCTTGTAGATCTGATATCGGCTGGGGGTGGGCGTGGCCTATCACCCCGGGGGATGGGGTCTGAAGCTCTGGGCGGGGCCTATTGGCTTGGGGGCGTGGTTTCAAGCTGGGGGCGTGGCCTTTCCCGTTGGATTGGGGTCTTAAGCCGTGTGCTTGTCCTCTATCGGCGAGGGGTGTGTGGTTTGAAGCTGGGGGCGTGGCCTATCGCCATGGGGGCATGGTTTGGAGCGGGGGGCGTGGCCTGTCGGCTTGGGGGCGTGGTTTACAGCAGTGGGACTCAAAAATAGCGGATCTACAAGCTCGTAGATCATAGCTCTACGAGCTTGTAGATCTGATATCGGCTGGGGGTGGGCGTGGCCTATCACCCCGGGGGTGGGGTCTGAAGCTGTGGGCGGGGCCTATTGGCTTGGGGGCGTGGTTTCCAGCCGGGGGCGTGGCCTTTCCCCTTGGATTGGGGTCTTAAGCCGTGTGCTTGTCCTCTATCGGCGAGGGGTGTGTGGTTTGAAGCTGGGGGCGTGGCCTATCGCCATGGGGGCGTGGTTTGGAGCTGGGGGCGTGGCTTGTTGGCTTGGGGGCGTGGTATACAGCAGTGGGACTCAAAAATAGCAGATCTACAAGCTCGTAGAGCATAGTTCTACGAGCTTGTAGATCTGATATCGGCTGGGGTTGGGCGTGGCCTATCACCCCGGGGGGTGGGGTATGAAGCTGTGGGCGGGGGCCTGTCGGCTTGGAGGCGTGGTTTGAAGCTGGGGGCGTGGCTTATCGGCTTGGGGGCGTGGTTTACAGCAGTGGGACTCAGTAATAGCAGATCTACAAGCTCGTAGATCATAGCTCTACGAGCTTGTAGATCTGATATCGGCTGGGGGTGGGCGTGGCCTATCACCCCGGGGGGTGGGGTCTGAAGCTGTGGGCGGGGCCTATTGGCTTGGGGGCGTGGTTTCAAGCCGGGGGCGTGGCCTTTCCCCTTGGATTGGGGTTTTAAGCTGTGTGCTTGTCCTCTATCGGCGAGGGGGCTGTGGTTTGAAGCTGGGGGCGTGGCCTATCGCCATGGGGGCGTGGTTTGGAGCGGGGGGCGGGGCCTGTCGGCTTGGGGGCGTGGCCTTTCCCCTTGGATTGGGGTCTTAAGCCGTGTGCTTGTCCTCTATCGGCGAGGGGTGTGTGGTTTGAAGCTGGGGGCGTGGCCTATCGCCATGGGGATGTGGTTTGGAGCTGGGGGCGTGGCTTGTTGGCTTGGGGTCGTGGTATACAGCAGTGGGACTCAAAAATAGCAGATCTACAAGCTCGTAGAGCTATGCTCTACGAGCTTGTAGATCTGCTATTTTTTCGCCCCCAAGCCAATAGGCCCCGCCCACAGCTTCAGACCCCACCCCCCGGGGTGATAGGCCACGCCCACCCCCAGCCGATATCAGATCTACAAGCTCGTAGAGCTATGATCTACGAGCTTGTAGATCTGCTATTTTTGAGTCCCACTGCTGTAAAACACGCCCCCACGCCGATAAGCCACGCCCCCAGCTTCAAACCACGCCCCCAAGCCATTAGGCCCCGCCCACAGCTTCAGACCCCACCCCCCGGGGTGATAGGCCACGCCCACCCCCAGCCGATATCAGATCTACAAGTTCGTAGAGCTATGATCTACGAGCTTGTAGATCTGCTATTTTTGAGTCCCACTGCTGTAAACCACGCCCCCAAGCCGACAGGCCACGCCCCCCGCTCCAAACCACGCCCCGATGGCGATAGGCCACGCCCCCAGCTTCAAACCACAGCCCCTCGCCCCAAGCCGACAGGCCACGTCCCCAGCACCAAACCACGCCCCCATGGCGATAGGCCACACCCCTAGCCTTAAACCACACCCCCCCTTGGCGATAGGCCACGCCCATAGCTCCAAACCACACCCCCTTGGTGATAGGCCAAGCCCACAGCTCCAAACCACTCCCCCCTCACCAATAGGCCACACCCCCGGCTCGAAACCACACCCCCAAGGTGATATGCCACGCCCAAATAGTGGCTGGGGGAGGGGCCGGGGTTAATTGTTCGACTGATTGATCAATCGATTGGTAGAGATTAACATATTATTATACCATCCTGTAGGGGGAGGTAGAGAGTAACATATTATAATACCAGCCTTTAGGGGGAGGTAGAGAGTAACATAGTATAATACCAGCCTGTAGGGGGAGGTAGAGAGTAACATATTATAATACCAGCCTGTAGGGGGAGGTATAGAGTAACATATTATAATACCAGCCTGTAGGGGGAGGTAGAGAGTAACATATTATAATACCAGCCTGTAGGGGGAGGTAGAGAGTCACATATTATAATACCAGCCTGTAGGGGGAGTTAGAGAGTAACATATTATAATACCAGCCTGTAGGGGGAGGTAGAGAGTAACATAGTATAATACCAGTCTCTAGGGGGAGGTAGAGAGTAACATATTATAATACCAGCCTCTAGGGGGAGGTAGAGAGTAACATATTATTATACCAGCCTGTAGGGGGAGGTAGAGAGTAACATAGTATAATACCAGTCTGTAGGGGGAGGTAGAGAGTAAGATATTATAATACCAGCCTGTAGAGGGAGGTAGAGAGTAACATATTATAATACCAGCCTTTAGGGGGAGGTAGAGAGTAACATAGTATAATACCAGTCTGTAGGGGGAGGTAGAGAGTAACATATTATAATACCAGCCTGTAGAGGGAGGTAGAGAGTAACATATTATAATACCAGCCTGTAGGGGGAGGTAGAGAGTAACATATTATAATACCAGCCTGTAGGGGGAGGTAGAGAGTCACATATTATAATACCAACCTGTAGGGGGAGGTAGAGAGTAACATATTATAATACCAGCCTGTAGGGGGAGGTAGAGAGTAACATAGTATAATACCAGTCTCTAGGGGGAGGTAGAGAGTAACATATTATAATACCAGCCTCTAGGGGGAGGTAGAGAGTAACATATTATTATACCAGCCTGTAGGGGGAGGTAGAGAGTAACATAGTATAATACCAGTCTGTAGGGGGAGGTAGAGAGTAAGATATTATAATACCAGCCTGTAGAGGGAGGTAGAGAGTAACATATTATAATACCAGCCTGTAGGGGGAGGTAGAGAGTAACATAGTATAATACCAGTCTGTAGGGGGAGGTAGAGAGTAACATATTATAATACCAGCCTGTAGAGGGAGGTAGAGAGTAACATATTATAATACCAGCCTGTAGGGGGAGGTAGAGAGTAATATAGTATAATACCAGTCTGTAGGGGGAGTTAGAGAGTAACATATTATAATACCAGCCTGTAGAGGGAGGTAGAGAGTAACATATTATAATACCAGCCTGTAGGGGGAGGTAGAGAGTAATTATTATAATACCAGCCTGTAGGGGGAGGTAGAGAGTCACATATTATAATACCAGCCTGTAGGGGGAGGTAGAGAGTCACATATTATAATACCAGCCTGTAGGGGGAGGTAGAGAGTCACATATTATAATACCAGCCTGTAGGGGGAGGTAGAGAGTAACATATTATAATACCAGCCTGTAGGGGGAGGTAGAGAGTCACATATTATAATACCAGCCTGTAGGGGTAGGTAGAGAGTAACATATTATAATACCAGCCTGTAGGGGGAGGTAGAGAGTAACATATTATAATACCAGCCTGTAGGGGGAGGTAGAGAGTAACATATTATAATACCAGCCTGTAGGGGGAGGTAGAGAGTCAAATATTATAATACCAGCCTGTAGGGGGAGGTAGAGAGTAACATATTATAATACCAGCCTGTAGGGGGAGGTAGAGAGTAACATATTATACTACCAGCCTGTAGGGGGAGGTAGAGAGTCACATATTATAATACGTATTTTTAAGAAAGTGGGTGTCAGTTTTGTCTGAAGGAAGGCATTAGGGCTCATGTATTTTGTGTTGGGCTCCTAAAACCCACTTTTAGAGACCTCACAAAGTCAGCAGCCACTTAGAATGTACTGGGAACAAGTTACAGGAAAGTGTCACAAAAGTGCTTATCTCAGCCTAAAAATGCTATTTATTTTTTTGTATAACACAAAATACATGAGCCCCAATGCCTTCCTTCATACAAAACTGACACCCACTTTCCTTAAAAAATCGTGGCTCAAAATGGCATTTTTGGGCTGAGATAAGCACTTTGGTGACATTTTCCTGTAACTTGTTCCCAGTACATTCTAAGTGGCTGCTGACTTTGTGAGGTCTCTAAAAGTGGGTTTTAGGAGCCCAACACAAAATACATGAGCCCTAATGCCTTCTTTCAGACAAAACTGACTTCCACTTTCTTAAAAAAATCTTGGGTCAAAATAGCATTATTAGACTGAGATAAGCACTTTGGTGACATTTTCCTGTAACTTGTTCCCATTACATTCTAAGTGGCTGCTGACTTTGTGAGGTCTCTAAAAGTGGGTTTTAGGAGCCCAACACAAAATACATGAGCCCCAATGCCTTCCTTCATACAAAACTGACACCCACTTTCCTTAAAAAATCGTGGCTCAAAATGGCATTTTTGGGCTGAGATAAGCACTTTGGTGACATTTTCCTGTAACTTGTTCCCAGTACATTCTAAGTGGCTGCTGACTTTGTGAGGTCTCTAAAAGTGGGTTTTAGGAGCCCAACACAAAATACATGAGCCCTAATGCCTTCCTTCAGACAGAACTGACACCCACTTTCTTTAAAAAATCGTGGTTCAAAATAGCATTTTTGGGCTGAGATAAGCACTTTGGTGACATTTTCCTGTAACTTGTTCCCAGTACATTCTAAGTGGCTGCTGACTTTGTGAGGTCTCTAAAAGTGGGTTTTAGGAGCCCAACACAAAATACATGAGCCCTAATGCCTTCCTTCAGACAGAACTGACACCCACTTTCTTTAAAAAATCGTGGTTCAAAATAGCATTTTTGGGCTGAGATAAGCACTTTGGTGACATTTTCCTGTAACTTGTTCCCAGTACATTTTAAGTGGCTGCTGACTTTGTGAGGTCTGTAAAATTGGGTTTTAGGAGCCCAACACAAAATACATGAGCCCTAATGCCTTCTTTCAGACAAAACTGACTTCCACTTTCTTAAAAAAATCTTGGGTCAAAATAGCATTATTAGACTGAGATAAGCACTTTGGTGACATTTTCCTGTAACTTGTTCCCAGTACATTCTAAGTGGCTGCTGACTTTGTGAGGTCTCTAAAAGTGGGTTTTAGGAGCCCAACACAAAATACATGAGCCCCAATGCCTTCCTTCATACAAAACTGACACCCACTTTCCTTAAAAAATCGTGGCTCAAAATGGCATTTTTGGGCTGAGATAAGCACTTTGGTGACATTTTCCTGTAACTTGTTCCCAGTACATTCTAAGTGGCTGCTGACTTTGTGAGGTCTCTAAAAGTGGGTTTTAGGAGCCCAACACAAAATACATGAGCCCTAATGCCTTCCTTCAGACAGAACTGACACCCACTTTCTTTAAAAAATCGTGGTTCAAAATAGCATTTTTGGGCTGAGATAAGCACTTTGGTGACATTTTCCTGTAACTTGTTCCCAGTACATTTTAAGTGGCTGCTGACTTTGTGAGGTCTGTAAAATTGGGTTTTAGGAGCCCAACACAAAATACATGAGCCCTAATGCCTTCTTTCAGACAAAACTGACTTCCACTTTCTTAAAAAAAATCTTGGGTCAAAATAGCATTATTAGACTGAGATAAGCACTTTGGTGACATTTTCCTGTAACTTGTTCCCAGTACATTCTAAGTGGCTGCTGACTTTGTGAGGTCTCTAAAAGTGGGTTTTAGGAGCCCAACACAAAATACATGAGCCCCAATGCCTTCCTTCATACAAAACTGACACCCACTTTCCTTAAAAAATCGTGGCTCAAAATGGCATTTTTGGGCTGAGATAAGCACTTTGGTGACATTTTCCTGTAACTTGTTCCCAGTACATTCTAAGTGGCTGCTGACTTTGTGAGGTCTCTAAAAGTGGGTTTTAGGAGCCCAACACAAAATACATGAGCCCCAATGCCTTCCTTCAGACAAAACTGACACCCACTTTCTTTAAAAAATCGTGGCTCAAAAAAGCATTTTTGGGCTGAGATAAGCACTTTGGTGACATTTTCCCCTACAGGCTGGTATTATAATATATGACTCTCTACCTCCCCCTACAGGCTGGTATTATAATAGGTTACTCTCTACCTCCCCTACAGGCTGGTATTATAATATGTGACTCTCTACCTCCCCCTACAGGCTGGTACTATAATATGTTACTCTCTACCTCCCCCTACAGGCTGGTATTATAATATGTTACTCTCTACCTCCCCCTACAGGCTGGTATTATAATATGTTACTCTCTACCTCCCCCTACAGGCTGGTATTATAATATGTTACTCTCTACCTCCCTCTACAGGCTGGTATTATAATATGTTACTCTCTACCTCCCCCTACAGGCTGGTATTATAATATGTTACTCTCTACCTCCCCCTACAGGCTGGTATTATAATATGTTACTCTCTACCTCCCCTACAGGCTGGTATTATAATATGTGACTCTCTACCTCCCCCTACAGGCTGGTATTATAATATGTTACTCTCTACCTCCCCCTACAGGCTGGTATTATAATATGTGACTCTCTACCTCCCCCTACAGGCTGGTACTATAATATGTTACTCTCTACCTCCCCCTACAGGCTGGTATTATAATATGTTACTCTCTACCTCCCCCTACAGGCTGGTATTATAATATGTTACTCTCTACCTCCCCCTACAGGCTGGTATTATAATATGTTACTCTCTACCTCCCCCTACAGGCTGGTATTATAATATGTTACTCTCTACCTCCCCCTACAGGCTGGTATTATAATATGTTACTCTCTACCTCCTCCTACAGGCTGGTATTATAATATGTTACTCTCTACCTCCCCTACAGGCTGGTATTATAATATGTGACTCTCTACCTCCCCCTACAGGCTGGTATTATAATATGTTACTCTCTACCTCCCCCTACAGGCTGGTATTATAATATGTGACTCTCTACCTCCCCCTACAGGCTGGTATTATAATATGTGACTCTCTACCTCCCCCTACAGGCTGGTATTATAATATGTGACTCTCTACCTCCCCCTACAGGCTGGTATTATAATATGTTACTCTCTACCTCCCCCTACAGGTTGGTATTATAATATGTGACTCTCTACCTCCCCCTACAGGCTGGTATTATAATATGTTACTCTCTACCTCCCCCTACAGGCTGGTATTATAATATGTTACTCTCTACCTCCCTCTACAGGCTGGTATTATAATATCTTACTCTCTACCTCCCCCTACAGACTGGTATTATACTATGTTACTCTTTACCTCCCCCTACAGGCTGGTATAATAATATGTTACTCTCTACCTCCCCCTAGAGGCTGGTATTATAATATGTTACTCTCTACCTCCCCCTAGAGACTGGTATTATACTATGTTACTCTCTACCTCCCCCTACAGGCTGGTATTATAATATGTTACTCTCTACCTCCCCCTACAGGTTGGTATTATAATATGTGACTCTCTACCTCCCCCTACAGGCTGGTATTATAATATGTTACTCTCTACCTCCCCCTACAGGCTGGTATAATAATATGTTACTCTCTACCAATCGATTGATCAATCGGTCGAACAATTAACCCCGGCCCCTCCCCCAGCCACTATGTGGGCGTGGCCTATCACCTTGGGGGTGTGGTTTCGAGCCGGGGGTGTGGCCTATTGGTGAGGGGGAAGTGGTTTGGGGCTGTGGGCTTGGCCTATCACCAAGGGGGTGTGGTTTGGAGCTATGGGCGTGGCCTATCGCCAAGGGGGTGTGGTTTAAGGCTAGGGGCGTAGCCTATCGACATGGGGGCGTGGTTTGGAGCTTGGGGCGTGGCCTGTCGGCTTGGGGCGAGGGGCTGTGGTTTGAAGCTGGGGGCGTGGCCTATCGCCATCGGGGCGTGGTTTGGAGCGGGGGGCGTGGCCTGTCGGCTTGGGGGCGTGGTTTACAGCAGTGGGACTCTACGAGCTTGTAGATCTGATATCGGCTGGGGGTGGGCGTGGCCTATCACCCCGGGGGATGGGGTCTGAAGCTCTGGGCGGGGCCTATTGGCTTGGGGGCGTGGTTTCAAGCTGGGGGCGTGGCCTTTCCCGTTGGATTGGGGTCTTAAGCCGTGTGCTTGTCCTCTATCGGCGAGGGGTGTGTGGTTTGAAGCTGGGGGCGTGGCCTATCGCCATGGGGGCATGGTTTGGAGCGGGGGGCGTGGCCTGTCGGCTTGAGGGCGTGGTTTACAGCAGTGGGACTCAAAATAGCGGATCTACAAGCTCGTAGATCATAGCTCTACGAGCTTGTAGATCTGATATCGGCTGGGGGTGGGCGTGGCCTATCACCCCGGGGGGTGGGGTCTGAAGCTGTGGGCGGGGCCTATTGGCTTGGGGGCGTGGTTTCCAGCCGGGGGCGTGGCCTTTCCCCTTGGATTGGGGTCTTAAGCCGTGTGCTTGTCCTCTATCGGCGAGGGGTGTGTGGTTTGAAGCTGGGGGCGTGGCCTATCGCCATGGGGGCGTGGTTTGGAGCTGGGGGCGTGGCTTGTTGGCTTGGGGGCGTGGTATACAGCAGTGGGACTCAAAAATAGCAGATCTACAAGCTCGTAGAGCATAGTTCTACGAGCTTGTAGATCTGATATCGGCTGGGGTTGGGCGTGGCCTATCACCCCGGGGGGTGGGGTATGAAGCTGTGGGCGGGGGCCTGTCGGCTTGGAGGCGTGGTTTGAAGCTGGGGGCGTGGCTTATCGGCTTGGGGGCGTGGTTTACAGCAGTGGGACTCAGTAATAGCAGATCTACAAGCTCGTAGATCATAGCTCTACGAGCTTGTAGATCTGATATCGGCTGGGGGTGGGCGTGGCCTATCACCCCGGGGGGTGGGGTCTGAAGCTGTGGGCGGGGCCTATTGGCTTGGGGGCGTGGTTTCAAGCCGGGGGCGTGGCCTTTCCCCTTGGATTGGGGTTTTAAGCTGTGTGCTTGTCCTCTATCGGCGAGGGGGCTTTGGTTTGAAGCTGGGGGCGTGGCCTATCGCCATGGGGGCGTGGTTTGGAGCGGGGGGCGGGGCCTGTCGGCTTGGGGGCGTGGCCTTTCCCCTTGGATTGGGGTCTTAAGCCGTGTGCTTGTCCTCTATCGGCGAGGGGTGTGTGGTTTGAAGCTGGGGGCGTGGCCTATCGCCATGGGGATGTGGTTTGGAGCTGGGGGCGTGGCTTGTTGGCTTGGGGTCGTGGTATACAGCAGTGGGACTCAAAAATAGCAGATCTACAAGCTCGTAGAGCTATGCTCTACGAGCTTGTAGATCTGCTATTTTTTCGCCCCCAAGCCAATAGGCCCCGCCCACAGCTTCAGACCCCACCCCCCGGGGTGATAGGCCACGCCCACCCCCAGCCGATATCAGATCTACAAGCTCGTAGAGCTATGATCTACGAGCTTGTAGATCTGCTATTTTTGAGTCCCACTGCTGTAAAACACGCCCCCCACGCCGATAAGCCACGCCCCCAGCTTCAAACCACGCCCCCAAGCCATTAGGCCCCGCCCACAGCTTCAGACCCCACCCCCCGGGGTGATAGGCCACGCCCACCCCCAGCCGATATCAGATCTACAAGTTCGTAGAGCTATGATCTACGAGCTTGTAGATCTGCTATTTTTGAGTCCCACTGCTGTAAACCACGCCCCCAAGCCGACAGGCCACGCCCCCCGCTCCAAACCACGCCCCGATGGCGATAGGCCACGCCCCCAGCTTCAAACCACAGCCCCTCGCCCCAAGCCGACAGGCCACGTCCCCAGCACCAAACCACGCCCCCATGGCGATAGGCCACACCCCTAGCCTTAAACCACACCCCCCCTTGGCGATAGGCCACGCCCATAGCTCCAAACCACACCCCCTTGGTGATAGGCCAAGCCCACAGCTCCAAACCACTCCCCCCTCACCAATAGGCCACACCCCCGGCTCGAAACCACACCCCCAAGGTGATATGCCACGCCCAAATAGTGGCTGGGGGAGGGGCCGGGGTTAATTGTTCGACTGATTGATCAATCGATTGGTAGAGATTAACATATTATTATACCATCCTGTAGGGGGAGGTAGAGAGTAACATATTATAATACCAGCCTTTAGGGGGAGGTAGAGAGTAACATAGTATAATACCAGCCTGTAGGGGGAGGTAGAGAGTAACATATTATAATACCAGCCTGTAGGGGGAGGTATAGAGTAACATATTATAATACCAGCCTGTAGGGGGAGGTAGAGAGTAACATATTATAATACCAGCCTGTAGGGGGAGGTAGAGAGTCACATATTATAATACCAGCCTGTAGGGGGAGTTAGAGAGTAACATATTATAATACCAGCCTGTAGGGGGAGGTAGAGAGTAACATAGTATAATACCAGTCTCTAGGGGGAGGTAGAGAGTAACATATTATAATACCAGCCTCTAGGGGGAGGTAGAGAGTAACATATTATTATACCAGCCTGTAGGGGGAGGTAGAGAGTAACATAGTATAATACCAGTCTGTAGGGGGAGGTAGAGAGTAAGATATTATAATACCAGCCTGTAGAGGGAGGTAGAGAGTAACATATTATAATACCAGCCTTTAGGGGGAGGTAGAGAGTAACATAGTATAATACCAGTCTGTAGGGGGAGGTAGAGAGTAACATATTATAATACCAGCCTGTAGAGGGAGGTAGAGAGTAACATATTATAATACCAGCCTGTAGGGGGAGGTAGAGAGTAACATATTATAATACCAGCCTGTAGGGGGAGGTAGAGAGTCACATATTATAATACCAACCTGTAGGGGGAGGTAGAGAGTAACATATTATAATACCAGCCTGTAGGGGGAGGTAGAGAGTAACATAGTATAATACCAGTCTCTAGGGGGAGGTAGAGAGTAACATATTATAATACCAGCCTCTAGGGGGAGGTAGAGAGTAACATATTATTATACCAGCCTGTAGGGGGAGGTAGAGAGTAACATAGTATAATACCAGTCTGTAGGGGGAGGTAGAGAGTAAGATATTATAATACCAGCCTGTAGAGGGAGGTAGAGAGTAACATATTATAATACCAGCCTGTAGGGGGAGGTAGAGAGTAACATAGTATAATACCAGTCTGTAGGGGGAGGTAGAGAGTAACATATTATAATACCAGCCTGTAGAGGGAGGTAGAGAGTAACATATTATAATACCAGCCTGTAGGGGGAGGTAGAGAGTAATATAGTATAATACCAGTCTGTAGGGGGAGTTAGAGAGTAACATATTATAATACCAGCCTGTAGAGGGAGGTAGAGAGTAACATATTATAATACCAGCCTGTAGGGGGAGGTAGAGAGTAATTATTATAATACCAGCCTGTAGGGGGAGGTAGAGAGTCACATATTATAATACCAGCCTGTAGGGGGAGGTAGAGAGTCACATATTATAATACCAGCCTGTAGGGGGAGGTAGAGAGTCACATATTATAATACCAGCCTGTAGGGGGAGGTAGAGAGTAACATATTATAATACCAGCCTGTAGGGGGAGGTAGAGAGTCACATATTATAATACCAGCCTGTAGGGGTAGGTAGAGAGTAACATATTATAATACCAGCCTGTAGGGGGAGGTAGAGAGTAACATATTATAATACCAGCCTGTAGGGGGAGGTAGAGAGTAACATATTATAATACCAGCCTGTAGGGGGAGGTAGAGAGTCAAATATTATAATACCAGCCTGTAGGGGGAGGTAGAGAGTAACATATTATAATACCAGCCTGTAGGGGGAGGTAGAGAGTAACATATTATACTACCAGCCTGTAGGGGGAGGTAGAGAGTCACATATTATAATACGTATTTTTAAGAAAGTGGGTGTCAGTTTTGTCTGAAGGAAGGCATTAGGGCTCATGTATTTTGTGTTGGGCTCCTAAAACCCACTTTTAGAGACCTCACAAAGTCAGCAGCCACTTAGAATGTACTGGGAACAAGTTACAGGAAAGTGTCACAAAAGTGCTTATCTCAGCCTAAAAATGCTATTTATTTTTTTGTATAACACAAAATACATGAGCCCCAATGCCTTCCTTCATACAAAACTGACACCCACTTTCCTTAAAAAATCGTGGCTCAAAATGGCATTTTTGGGCTGAGATAAGCACTTTGGTGACATTTTCCTGTAACTTGTTCCCAGTACATTCTAAGTGGCTGCTGACTTTGTGAGGTCTCTAAAAGTGGGTTTTAGGAGCCCAACACAAAATACATGAGCCCTAATGCCTTCTTTCAGACAAAACTGACTTCCACTTTCTTAAAAAAATCTTGGGTCAAAATAGCATTATTAGACTGAGATAAGCACTTTGGTGACATTTTCCTGTAACTTGTTCCCATTACATTCTAAGTGGCTGCTGACTTTGTGAGGTCTCTAAAAGTGGGTTTTAGGAGCCCAACACAAAATACATGAGCCCCAATGCCTTCCTTCATACAAAACTGACACCCACTTTCCTTAAAAAATCGTGGCTCAAAATGGCATTTTTGGGCTGAGATAAGCACTTTGGTGACATTTTCCTGTAACTTGTTCCCAGTACATTCTAAGTGGCTGCTGACTTTGTGAGGTCTCTAAAAGTGGGTTTTAGGAGCCCAACACAAAATACATGAGCCCTAATGCCTTCCTTCAGACAGAACTGACACCCACTTTCTTTAAAAAATCGTGGTTCAAAATAGCATTTTTGGGCTGAGATAAGCACTTTGGTGACATTTTCCTGTAACTTGTTCCCAGTACATTCTAAGTGGCTGCTGACTTTGTGAGGTCTCTAAAAGTGGGTTTTAGGAGCCCAACACAAAATACATGAGCCCTAATGCCTTCCTTCAGACAGAACTGACACCCACTTTCTTTAAAAAATCGTGGTTCAAAATAGCATTTTTGGGCTGAGATAAGCACTTTGGTGACATTTTCCTGTAACTTGTTCCCAGTACATTTTAAGTGGCTGCTGACTTTGTGAGGTCTGTAAAATTGGGTTTTAGGAGCCCAACACAAAATACATGAGCCCTAATGCCTTCTTTCAGACAAAACTGACTTCCACTTTCTTAAAAAAATCTTGGGTCAAAATAGCATTATTAGACTGAGATAAGCACTTTGGTGACATTTTCCTGTAACTTGTTCCCAGTACATTCTAAGTGGCTGCTGACTTTGTGAGGTCTCTAAAAGTGGGTTTTAGGAGCCCAACACAAAATACATGAGCCCCAATGCCTTCCTTCATACAAAACTGACACCCACTTTCCTTAAAAAATCGTGGCTCAAAATGGCATTTTTGGGCTGAGATAAGCACTTTGGTGACATTTTCCTGTAACTTGTTCCCAGTACATTCTAAGTGGCTGCTGACTTTGTGAGGTCTCTAAAAGTGGGTTTTAGGAGCCCAACACAAAATACATGAGCCCTAATGCCTTCCTTCAGACAGAACTGACACCCACTTTCTTTAAAAAATCGTGGTTCAAAATAGCATTTTTGGGCTGAGATAAGCACTTTGGTGACATTTTCCTGTAACTTGTTCCCAGTACATTTTAAGTGGCTGCTGACTTTGTGAGGTCTGTAAAATTGGGTTTTAGGAGCCCAACACAAAATACATGAGCCCTAATGCCTTCTTTCAGACAAAACTGACTTCCACTTTCTTAAAAAAAATCTTGGGTCAAAATAGCATTATTAGACTGAGATAAGCACTTTGGTGACATTTTCCTGTAACTTGTTCCCAGTACATTCTAAGTGGCTGCTGACTTTGTGAGGTCTCTAAAAGTGGGTTTTAGGAGCCCAACACAAAATACATGAGCCCCAATGCCTTCCTTCATACAAAACTGACACCCACTTTCCTTAAAAAATCGTGGCTCAAAATGGCATTTTTGGGCTGAGATAAGCACTTTGGTGACATTTTCCTGTAACTTGTTCCCAGTACATTCTAAGTGGCTGCTGACTTTGTGAGGTCTCTAAAAGTGGGTTTTAGGAGCCCAACACAAAATACATGAGCCCCAATGCCTTCCTTCAGACAAAACTGACACCCACTTTCTTTAAAAAATCGTGGCTCAAAAAAGCATTTTTGGGCTGAGATAAGCACTTTGGTGACATTTTCCCCTACAGGCTGGTATTATAATATATGACTCTCTACCTCCCCCTACAGGCTGGTATTATAATAGGTTACTCTCTACCTCCCCTACAGGCTGGTATTATAATATGTGACTCTCTACCTCCCCCTACAGGCTGGTACTATAATATGTTACTCTCTACCTCCCCCTACAGGCTGGTATTATAATATGTTACTCTCTACCTCCCCCTACAGGCTGGTATTATAATATGTTACTCTCTACCTCCCCCTACAGGCTGGTATTATAATATGTTACTCTCTACCTCCCTCTACAGGCTGGTATTATAATATGTTACTCTCTACCTCCCCCTACAGGCTGGTATTATAATATGTTACTCTCTACCTCCCCCTACAGGCTGGTATTATAATATGTTACTCTCTACCTCCCCTACAGGCTGGTATTATAATATGTGACTCTCTACCTCCCCCTACAGGCTGGTATTATAATATGTTACTCTCTACCTCCCCCTACAGGCTGGTATTATAATATGTGACTCTCTACCTCCCCCTACAGGCTGGTACTATAATATGTTACTCTCTACCTCCCCCTACAGGCTGGTATTATAATATGTTACTCTCTACCTCCCCCTACAGGCTGGTATTATAATATGTTACTCTCTACCTCCCCCTACAGGCTGGTATTATAATATGTTACTCTCTACCTCCCCCTACAGGCTGGTATTATAATATGTTACTCTCTACCTCCCCCTACAGGCTGGTATTATAATATGTTACTCTCTACCTCCTCCTACAGGCTGGTATTATAATATGTTACTCTCTACCTCCCCTACAGGCTGGTATTATAATATGTGACTCTCTACCTCCCCCTACAGGCTGGTATTATAATATGTTACTCTCTACCTCCCCCTACAGGCTGGTATTATAATATGTGACTCTCTACCTCCCCCTACAGGCTGGTATTATAATATGTGACTCTCTACCTCCCCCTACAGGCTGGTATTATAATATGTGACTCTCTACCTCCCCCTACAGGCTGGTATTATAATATGTTACTCTCTACCTCCCCCTACAGGTTGGTATTATAATATGTGACTCTCTACCTCCCCCTACAGGCTGGTATTATAATATGTTACTCTCTACCTCCCCCTACAGGCTGGTATTATAATATGTTACTCTCTACCTCCCTCTACAGGCTGGTATTATAATATCTTACTCTCTACCTCCCCCTACAGACTGGTATTATACTATGTTACTCTTTACCTCCCCCTACAGGCTGGTATAATAATATGTTACTCTCTACCTCCCCCTAGAGGCTGGTATTATAATATGTTACTCTCTACCTCCCCCTAGAGACTGGTATTATACTATGTTACTCTCTACCTCCCCCTACAGGCTGGTATTATAATATGTTACTCTCTACCTCCCCCTACAGGTTGGTATTATAATATGTGACTCTCTACCTCCCCCTACAGGCTGGTATTATAATATGTTACTCTCTACCTCCCCCTACAGGCTGGTATAATAATATGTTACTCTCTACCAATCGATTGATCAATCGGTCGAACAATTAACCCCGGCCCCTCCCCCAGCCACTATGTGGGCGTGGCCTATCACCTTGGGGGTGTGGTTTCGAGCCGGGGGTGTGGCCTATTGGTGAGGGGGAAGTGGTTTGGGGCTGTGGGCTTGGCCTATCACCAAGGGGGTGTGGTTTGGAGCTATGGGCGTGGCCTATCGCCAAGGGGGTGTGGTTTAAGGCTAGGGGCGTAGCCTATCGACATGGGGGCGTGGTTTGGAGCTTGGGGCGTGGCCTGTCGGCTTGGGGCGAGGGGCTGTGGTTTGAAGCTGGGGGCGTGGCCTATCGCCATCGGGGCGTGGTTTGGAGCGGGGGGCGTGGCCTGTCGGCTTGGGGGCGTGGTTTACAGCAGTGGGACTCTACGAGCTTGTAGATCTGATATCGGCTGGGGGTGGGCGTGGCCTATCACCCCGGGGGATGGGGTCTGAAGCTCTGGGCGGGGCCTATTGGCTTGGGGGCGTGGTTTCAAGCTGGGGGCGTGGCCTTTCCCGTTGGATTGGGGTCTTAAGCCGTGTGCTTGTCCTCTATCGGCGAGGGGTGTGTGGTTTGAAGCTGGGGGCGTGGCCTATCGCCATGGGGGCATGGTTTGGAGCGGGGGGCGTGGCCTGTCGGCTTGAGGGCGTGGTTTACAGCAGTGGGACTCAAAAATAGCGGATCTACAAGCTCGTAGATCATAGCTCTACGAGCTTGTAGATCTGATATCGGCTGGGGGTGGGCGTGGCCTATCACCCCGGGGGGTGGGGTCTGAAGCTGTGGGCGGGGCCTATTGGCTTGGGGGCGTGGTTTCCAGCCGGGGGCGTGGCCTTTCCCCTTGGATTGGGGTCTTAAGCCGTGTGCTTGTCCTCTATCGGCGAGGGGTGTGTGGTTTGAAGCTGGGGGCGTGGCCTATCGCCATGGGGGCGTGGTTTGGAGCTGGGGGCGTGGCTTGTTGGCTTGGGGGCGTGGTATACAGCAGTGGGACTCAAAAATAGCAGATCTACAAGCTCGTAGAGCATAGTTCTACGAGCTTGTAGATCTGATATCGGCTGGGGTTGGGCGTGGCCTATCACCCCGGGGGGTGGGGTATGAAGCTGTGGGCGGGGGCCTGTCGGCTTGGAGGCGTGGTTTGAAGCTGGGGGCGTGGCTTATCGGCTTGGGGGCGTGGTTTACAGCAGTGGGACTCAGTAATAGCAGATCTACAAGCTCGTAGATCATAGCTCTACGAGCTTGTAGATCTGATATCGGCTGGGGGTGGGCGTGGCCTATCACCCCGGGGGGTGGGGTCTGAAGCTGTGGGCGGGGCCTATTGGCTTGGGGGCGTGGTTTCAAGCCGGGGGCGTGGCCTTTCCCCTTGGATTGGGGTTTTAAGCTGTGTGCTTGTCCTCTATCGGCGAGGGGGCTTTGGTTTGAAGCTGGGGGCGTGGCCTATCGCCATGGGGGCGTGGTTTGGAGCGGGGGGCGGGGCCTGTCGGCTTGGGGGCGTGGCCTTTCCCCTTGGATTGGGGTCTTAAGCCGTGTGCTTGTCCTCTATCGGCGAGGGGTGTGTGGTTTGAAGCTGGGGGCGTGGCCTATCGCCATGGGGATGTGGTTTGGAGCTGGGGGCGTGGCTTGTTGGCTTGGGGTCGTGGTATACAGCAGTGGGACTCAAAAATAGCAGATCTACAAGCTCGTAGAGCTATGCTCTACGAGCTTGTAGATCTGCTATTTTTTCGCCCCCAAGCCAATAGGCCCCGCCCACAGCTTCAGACCCCACCCCCCGGGGTGATAGGCCACGCCCACCCCCAGCCGATATCAGATCTACAAGCTCGTAGAGCTATGATCTACGAGCTTGTAGATCTGCTATTTTTGAGTCCCACTGCTGTAAAACACGCCCCCACGCCGATAAGCCACGCCCCCAGCTTCAAACCACGCCCCCAAGCCAATAGGCCCCGCCCACAGCTTCAGACCCCACCCCCCGGGGTGATAGGCCACGCCCACCCCCAGCCGATATCAGATCTACAAGTTCGTAGAGCTATGATCTACGAGCTTGTAGATCTGCTATTTTTGAGTCCCACTGCTGTAAACCACGCCCCCAAGCCGACAGGCCACGCCCCCCGCTCCAAACCACGCCCCGATGGCGATAGGCCACGCCCCCAGCTTCAAACCACAGCCCCTCGCCCCAAGCCGACAGGCCACGTCCCCAGCACCAAACCACGCCCCCATGGCGATAGGCCACACCCCTAGCCTTAAACCACACCCCCCCTTGGCGATAGGCCACGCCCATAGCTCCAAACCACACCCCCTTGGTGATAGGCCAAGCCCACAGCTCCAAACCACTCCCCCCTCACCAATAGGCCACACCCCCGGCTCGAAACCACACCCCCAAGGTGATATGCCACGCCCAAATAGTGGCTGGGGGAGGGGCCGGGGTTAATTGTTCGACCGATTGATCAATCGATTGGTAGAGATTAACATATTATTATACCATCCTGTAGGGGGAGGTAGAGAGTAACATATTATAATACCAGCCTTTAGGGGGAGGTAGAGAGTAACATAGTATAATACCAGCCTGTAGGTGGAGGTAGAGAATAACATATTATAATACCAGCCTCTAGGGGGAGGTAGAGAGTAACATATTATTATACCAGCCTGTAGGGGGAGGTAGAGAGTAACATAGTATAATACCAGTCTGTAGGGGGAGGTAGAGAGTAAGATATTATAATACCAGCCTGTAGAGGGAGGTAGAGAGTAACATATTATAATACCAGCCTTAAGGGGGAGGTAGAGAGTAACATAGTATAATACCAGTCTGTAGGGGGAGGTAGAGAGTAACATATTATAATACCAGCCTGTAGAGGGAGGTAGAGAGTAACATATTATAATACCAGCCTGTAGGGGGAGGTAGAGAGTAACATATTATAATACCAGCCTGTAGGGGGAGGTAGAGAGTCACATATTATAATACCAACCTGTAGGGGGAGGTAGAGAGTAACATATTATAATACCAGCCTGTAGGGGGAGGTAGAGAGTAACATAGTATAATACCAGTCTCTAGGGGGAGGTAGAGAGTAACATATTATAATACCAGCCTCTAGGGGGAGGTAGAAAGTAACATATTATTATACCAGCCTGTAGGGGGAGGTAGAGAGTAACATAGTATAATACCAGTCTGTAGGGGGAGGTAGAGAGTAAGATATTATAATACCAGCCTGTAGAGGGAGGTAGAGAGTAACATATTATAATACCAGCCTGTAGGGGGAGGTAGAGAGTAACATAGTATAATACCAGTCTGTAGGGGGAGGTAGAGAGTAACATATTATAATACCAGCCTGTAGAGGGAGGTAGAGAGTAACATATTATAATACCAGCCTGTAGGGGGAGGTAGAGAGTAATATAGTATAATACCAGTCTGTAGGGGGAGGTAGAGAGTAACATATTATAATACCAGCCTGTAGAGGGAGGTAGAGAGTAACATATTATAATACCAGCCTGTAGGGGGAGGTAGAGAGTAATTATTATAATACCAGCCTGTAGGGGGAGGTAGAGAGTCAAATAATATAATACCAGCCTGTAGGGGGAGGTAGAGAGTCACATATTATAATACCAGCCTGTAGGGGGAGGTAGAGAGTCACATATTATAATACCAGCCTGTAGGGGGAGGTAGAGAGTAACATATTATAATACCAGCCTGTAGGGGGAGGTAGAGAGTCACATATTATAATACCAGCCTGTAGGGGTAGGTAGAGAGTAACATATTATAATACCAGCCTGTAGGGGGAGGTAGAGAGTAACATATTATAATACCAGCCTGTAGGGGGAGGTAGAGAGTAACATATTATAATACCAGCCTGTAGGGGGAGGTAGAGAGTCAAATATTATAATACCAGCCTGTAGGGGGAGGTAGAGAGTAACATATTATAATACCAGCCTGTAGGGGGAGGTAGAGAGTAACATATTATAATACCAGCCTGTAGGGGGAGGTAGAGAGTCACATATTATAATACGTATTTTTAAGAAAGTGGGTGTCAGTTTTGTCTGAAGGAAGGCATTAGGGCTCATGTATTTTGTGTTGGGCTCCTAAAACCCACTTTTAGAGACCTCACAAAGTCAGCAGCCACTTAGAATGTACTGGGAACAAGTTACAGGAAAGTGTCACAAAAGTGCTTATCTCAGCCTAAAAATGCTATTTTGACATTTTCCTGTAACTTGTTCCCAGTACATTCTAAGTGGCTGCTGACTTTGTGAGGTCTCTAAAAGTGGGTTTTAGGAGCCCAACACAAAATACATGAGCCCCAATGCCTTCCTTCATACAAAACTGACACCCACTTTCCTTAAAAAATCGTGGCTCAAAATGGCATTTTTGGGCTGAGATAAGCACTTTGGTGACATTTTCCTGTAACTTGTTCCCAGTACATTCTAAGTGGCTGCTGACTTTGTGAGGTCTCTAAAAGTGGGTTTTAGGAGCCCAACACAAAATACATGAGCCCTAATGCCTTCCTTCAGACAGAACTGACACCCACTTTCTTTAAAAAATCGTGGTTCAAAATAGCATTTTTGGGCTGAGATAAGCACTTTGGTGACATTTTCCTGTAACTTGTTCCCAGTACATTTTAAGTGGCTGCTGACTTTGTGAGGTCTGTAAAATTGGGTTTTAGGAGCCCAACACAAAATACATGAGCCCTAATGCCTTCTTTCAGACAAAACTGACTTCCACTTTCTTAAAAAAATCTTGGGTCAAAATAGCATTATTAGACTGAGATAAGCACTTTGGTGACATTTTCCTGTAACTTGTTCCCAGTACATTCTAAGTGGCTGCTGACTTTGTGAGGTCTCTAAAAGTGGGTTTTAGGAGCCCAACACAAAATACATGAGCCCCAATGCCTTCCTTCATACAAAACTGACACCCACTTTCCTTAAAAAATCGTGGCTCAAAATGGCATTTTTGGGCTGAGATAAGCACTTTGGTGACATTTTCCTGTAACTTGTTCCCAGTACATTCTAAGTGGCTGCTGACTTTGTGAGGTCTCTAAAAGTGGGTTTTAGGAGCCCAACACAAAATACATGAGCCCTAATGCCTTCCTTCAGACAGAACTGACACCCACTTTCTTTAAAAAATCGTGGTTCAAAATAGCATTTTTGGGCTGAGATAAGCACTTTGGTGACATTTTCCTGTAACTTGTTCCCAGTACATTTTAAGTGGCTGCTGACTTTGTGAGGTCTGTAAAATTGGGTTTTAGGAGCCCAACACAAAATACATGAGCCCTAATGCCTTCTTTCAGACAAAACTGACTTCCACTTTCTTAAAAAAATCTTGGGTCAAAATAGCATTATTAGACTGAGATAAGCACTTTGGTGACATTTTCCTGTAACTTGTTCCCAGTACATTCTAAGTGGCTGCTGACTTTGTGAGGTCTCTAAAAGTGGGTTTTAGGAGCCCAACACAAAATACATGAGCCCCAATGCCTTCCTTCATACAAAACTGACACCCACTTTCCTTAAAAAATCGTGGCTCAAAATGGCATTTTTGGGCTGAGATAAGCACTTTGGTGACATTTTCCTGTAACTTGTTCCCAGTACATTCTAAGTGGCTGCTGACTTTGTGAGGTCTCTAAAAGTGGGTTTTAGGAGCCCAACACAAAATACATGAGCCCTAATGCCTTCCTTCAGACAGAACTGACACCCACTTTCTTTAAAAAATCGTGGTTCAAAATAGCCTTTTTGGGCTGATATAAGCACTTTGGTGACATTTTCCTGTAACTTGTTCCCAGTACATTTTAAGTGGCTGCTGACTTTGTGAGGTCTGTAAAATTGGGTTTTAGGAGCCCAACACAAAATACATGAGCCCTAATGCCTTCTTTCAGACAAAACTGACTTCCACTTTCTTAAAAAAATCTTGGGTCAAAATAGCATTATTAGACTGAGATAAGCACTTTGGTGACATTTTCCTGTAACTTGTTCCCAGTACATTCTAAGTGGCTGCTGACTTTGTGAGGTCTCTAAAAGTGGGTTTTAGGAGCCCAACACAAAATACATGAGCCCTAATGCCTTCTTTCAGACAAAACTGACACCCACTTTCTATAAAAAATCTTGGGTCAAAATAGCATTTTTAGACTGAGATAAGCACTTTGGTGACATTTTCCTGTAACTTGTTCCCAGTACATTCTAAGTGGCTGCTGACTTTGTGAGGTCTCTAAAAGTGGGTTTTAGGAGCCCAACACAAAATACATGAGCCCTAATGCCTTCCTTCAGACAGAACTGACACCCACTTTCTTTAAAAAATCGTGGTTCAAAATAGCATTTTTGGGCTGAGATAAGCACTTTGGTGACATTTTCCTGTAACTTGTTCCCAGTACATTTTAAGTGGCTGCTGACTTTGTGAGGTCTGTAAAATTGGGTTTTAGGAGCCCAACACAAAATACATGAGCCCTAATGCCTTCTTTCAGACAAAACTGACTTCCACTTTCTTAAAAAAAATCTTGGGTCAAAATAGCATTATTAGACTGAGATAAGCACTTTGGTGACATTTTCCTGTAACTTGTTCCCAGTACATTCTAAGTGGCTGCTGACTTTGTGAGGTCTCTAAAAGTGGGTTTTAGGAGCCCAACACAAAATACATGAGCCCCAATGCCTTCCTTCATACAAAACTGACACCCACTTTCCTTAAAAAATCGTGGCTCAAAATGGCATTTTTGGGCTGAGATAAGCACTTTGGTGACATTTTCCTGTAACTTGTTCCCAGTACATTCTAAGTGGCTGCTGACTTTGTGAGGTCTCTAAAAGTGGGTTTTAGGAGCCCAACACAAAATACATGAGCCCCAATGCCTTCCTTCAGACAAAACTGACACCCACTTTCTTTAAAAAATCGTGGCTCAAAAAAGCATTTTTGGGCTGAGATAAGCACTTTGGTGACATTTTCCCCTACAGGCTGGTATTATAATATATGACTCTCTACCTCCCCCTACAGGCTGGTATTATAATAGGTTACTCTCTACCTCCCCTACAGGCTGGTATTATAATATGTGACTCTCTACCTCCCCCTACAGGCTGGTACTATAATATGTTACTCTCTACCTCCCCCTACAGGCTGGTATTATAATATGTTACTCTCTACCTCCCCCTACAGGCTGGTATTATAATATGTTACTCTCTACCTCCCCCTACAGGCTGGTATTATAATATGTTACTCTCTACCTCCCTCTACAGGCTGGTATTATAATATGTTACTCTCTACCTCCCCCTACAGGCTGGTATTATAATATGTTACTCTCTACCTCCCCCTACAGGCTGGTATTATAATATGTTACTCTCTACCTCCCCTACAGGCTGGTATTATAATATGTGACTCTCTACCTCCCCCTACAGGCTGGTATTATAATATGTTACTCTCTACCTCCCCCTACAGGCTGGTATTATAATATGTGACTCTCTACCTCCCCCTACAGGCTGGTACTATAATATGTTACTCTCTACCTCCCCCTACAGGCTGGTATTATAATATGTTACTCTCTACCTCCCCCTACAGGCTGGTATTATAATATGTTACTCTCTACCTCCCCCTACAGGCTGGTATTATAATATGTTACTCTCTACCTCCCCCTACAGGCTGGTATTATAATATGTTACTCTCTACCTCCCCCTACAGGCTGGTATTATAATATGTTACTCTCTACCTCCTCCTACAGGCTGGTATTATAATATGTTACTCTCTACCTCCCCTACAGGCTGGTATTATAATATGTGACTCTCTACCTCCCCCTACAGGCTGGTATTATAATATGTTACTCTCTACCTCCCCCTACAGGCTGGTATTATAATATGTGACTCTCTACCTCCCCCTACAGGCTGGTATTATAATATGTGACTCTCTACCTCCCCCTACAGGCTGGTATTATAATATGTGACTCTCTACCTCCCCCTACAGGCTGGTATTATAATATGTTACTCTCTACCTCCCCCTACAGGTTGGTATTATAATATGTGACTCTCTACCTCCCCCTACAGGCTGGTATTATAATATGTTACTCTCTACCTCCCCCTACAGGCTGGTATTATAATATGTTACTCTCTACCTCCCTCTACAGGCTGGTATTATAATATCTTACTCTCTACCTCCCCCTACAGACTGGTATTATACTATGTTACTCTTTACCTCCCCCTACAGGCTGGTATAATAATATGTTACTCTCTACCTCCCCCTAGAGGCTGGTATTATAATATGTTACTCTCTACCTCCCCCTAGAGACTGGTATTATACTATGTTACTCTCTACCTCCCCCTACAGGCTGGTATTATAATATGTTACTCTCTACCTCCCCCTACAGGTTGGTATTATAATATGTGACTCTCTACCTCCCCCTACAGGCTGGTATTATAATATGTTACTCTCTACCTCCCCCTACAGGCTGGTATAATAATATGTTACTCTCTACCAATCGATTGATCAATCGGTCGAACAATTAACCCCGGCCCCTCCCCCAGCCACTATGTGGGCGTGGCCTATCACCTTGGGGGTGTGGTTTCGAGCCGGGGGTGTGGCCTATTGGTGAGGGGGAAGTGGTTTGGGGCTGTGGGCTTGGCCTATCACCAAGGGGGTGTGGTTTGGAGCTATGGGCGTGGCCTATCGCCAAGGGGGTGTGGTTTAAGGCTAGGGGCGTAGCCTATCGACATGGGGGCGTGGTTTGGAGCTTGGGGCGTGGCCTGTCGGCTTGGGGCGAGGGGCTGTGGTTTGAAGCTGGGGGCGTGGCCTATCGCCATCGGGGCGTGGTTTGGAGCGGGGGGCGTGGCCTGTCGGCTTGGGGGCGTGGTTTACAGCAGTGGGACTCTACGAGCTTGTAGATCTGATATCGGCTGGGGGTGGGCGTGGCCTATCACCCCGGGGGATGGGGTCTGAAGCTCTGGGCGGGGCCTATTGGCTTGGGGGCGTGGTTTCAAGCTGGGGGCGTGGCCTTTCCCGTTGGATTGGGGTCTTAAGCCGTGTGCTTGTCCTCTATCGGCGAGGGGTGTGTGGTTTGAAGCTGGGGGCGTGGCCTATCGCCATGGGGGCATGGTTTGGAGCGGGGGGCGTGGCCTGTCGGCTTGAGGGCGTGGTTTACAGCAGTGGGACTCAAAAATAGCGGATCTACAAGCTCGTAGATCATAGCTCTACGAGCTTGTAGATCTGATATCGGCTGGGGGTGGGCGTGGCCTATCACCCCGGGGGGTGGGGTCTGAAGCTGTGGGCGGGGCCTATTGGCTTGGGGGCGTGGTTTCCAGCCGGGGGCGTGGCCTTTCCCCTTGGATTGGGGTCTTAAGCCGTGTGCTTGTCCTCTATCGGCGAGGGGTGTGTGGTTTGAAGCTGGGGGCGTGGCCTATCGCCATGGGGGCGTGGTTTGGAGCTGGGGGCGTGGCTTGTTGGCTTGGGGGCGTGGTATACAGCAGTGGGACTCAAAAATAGCAGATCTACAAGCTCGTAGAGCATAGTTCTACGAGCTTGTAGATCTGATATCGGCTGGGGTTGGGCGTGGCCTATCACCCCGGGGGGTGGGGTATGAAGCTGTGGGCGGGGGCCTGTCGGCTTGGAGGCGTGGTTTGAAGCTGGGGGCGTGGCTTATCGGCTTGGGGGCGTGGTTTACAGCAGTGGGACTCAGTAATAGCAGATCTACAAGCTCGTAGATCATAGCTCTACGAGCTTGTAGATCTGATATCGGCTGGGGGTGGGCGTGGCCTATCACCCCGGGGGGTGGGGTCTGAAGCTGTGGGCGGGGCCTATTGGCTTGGGGGCGTGGTTTCAAGCCGGGGGCGTGGCCTTTCCCCTTGGATTGGGGTTTTAAGCTGTGTGCTTGTCCTCTATCGGCGAGGGGGCTTTGGTTTGAAGCTGGGGGCGTGGCCTATCGCCATGGGGGCGTGGTTTGGAGCGGGGGGCGGGGCCTGTCGGCTTGGGGGCGTGGCCTTTCCCCTTGGATTGGGGTCTTAAGCCGTGTGCTTGTCCTCTATCGGCGAGGGGTGTGTGGTTTGAAGCTGGGGGCGTGGCCTATCGCCATGGGGATGTGGTTTGGAGCTGGGGGCGTGGCTTGTTGGCTTGGGGTCGTGGTATACAGCAGTGGGACTCAAAAATAGCAGATCTACAAGCTCGTAGAGCTATGCTCTACGAGCTTGTAGATCTGCTATTTTTTCGCCCCCAAGCCAATAGGCCCCGCCCACAGCTTCAGACCCCACCCCCCGGGGTGATAGGCCACGCCCACCCCCAGCCGATATCAGATCTACAAGCTCGTAGAGCTATGATCTACGAGCTTGTAGATCTGCTATTTTTGAGTCCCACTGCTGTAAAACACGCCCCCACGCCGATAAGCCACGCCCCCAGCTTCAAACCACGCCCCCAAGCCAATAGGCCCCGCCCACAGCTTCAGACCCCACCCCCCGGGGTGATAGGCCACGCCCACCCCCAGCCGATATCAGATCTACAAGTTCGTAGAGCTATGATCTACGAGCTTGTAGATCTGCTATTTTTGAGTCCCACTGCTGTAAACCACGCCCCCAAGCCGACAGGCCACGCCCCCCGCTCCAAACCACGCCCCGATGGCGATAGGCCACGCCCCCAGCTTCAAACCACAGCCCCTCGCCCCAAGCCGACAGGCCACGTCCCCAGCACCAAACCACGCCCCCATGGCGATAGGCCACACCCCTAGCCTTAAACCACACCCCCCCTTGGCGATAGGCCACGCCCATAGCTCCAAACCACACCCCCTTGGTGATAGGCCAAGCCCACAGCTCCAAACCACTCCCCCCTCACCAATAGGCCACACCCCCGGCTCGAAACCACACCCCCAAGGTGATATGCCACGCCCAAATAGTGGCTGGGGGAGGGGCCGGGGTTAATTGTTCGACCGATTGATCAATCGATTGGTAGAGATTAACATATTATTATACCATCCTGTAGGGGGAGGTAGAGAGTAACATATTATAATACCAGCCTTTAGGGGGAGGTAGAGAGTAACATAGTATAATACCAGCCTGTAGGTGGAGGTAGAGAATAACATATTATAATACCAGCCTCTAGGGGGAGGTAGAGAGTAACATATTATTATACCAGCCTGTAGGGGGAGGTAGAGAGTAACATAGTATAATACCAGTCTGTAGGGGGAGGTAGAGAGTAAGATATTATAATACCAGCCTGTAGAGGGAGGTAGAGAGTAACATATTATAATACCAGCCTTAAGGGGGAGGTAGAGAGTAACATAGTATAATACCAGTCTGTAGGGGGAGGTAGAGAGTAACATATTATAATACCAGCCTGTAGAGGGAGGTAGAGAGTAACATATTATAATACCAGCCTGTAGGGGGAGGTAGAGAGTAACATATTATAATACCAGCCTGTAGGGGGAGGTAGAGAGTCACATATTATAATACCAACCTGTAGGGGGAGGTAGAGAGTAACATATTATAATACCAGCCTGTAGGGGGAGGTAGAGAGTAACATAGTATAATACCAGTCTCTAGGGGGAGGTAGAGAGTAACATATTATAATACCAGCCTCTAGGGGGAGGTAGAAAGTAACATATTATTATACCAGCCTGTAGGGGGAGGTAGAGAGTAACATAGTATAATACCAGTCTGTAGGGGGAGGTAGAGAGTAAGATATTATAATACCAGCCTGTAGAGGGAGGTAGAGAGTAACATATTATAATACCAGCCTGTAGGGGGAGGTAGAGAGTAACATAGTATAATACCAGTCTGTAGGGGGAGGTAGAGAGTAACATATTATAATACCAGCCTGTAGAGGGAGGTAGAGAGTAACATATTATAATACCAGCCTGTAGGGGGAGGTAGAGAGTAATATAGTATAATACCAGTCTGTAGGGGGAGGTAGAGAGTAACATATTATAATACCAGCCTGTAGAGGGAGGTAGAGAGTAACATATTATAATACCAGCCTGTAGGGGGAGGTAGAGAGTAATTATTATAATACCAGCCTGTAGGGGGAGGTAGAGAGTCAAATAATATAATACCAGCCTGTAGGGGGAGGTAGAGAGTCACATATTATAATACCAGCCTGTAGGGGGAGGTAGAGAGTCACATATTATAATACCAGCCTGTAGGGGGAGGTAGAGAGTAACATATTATAATACCAGCCTGTAGGGGGAGGTAGAGAGTCACATATTATAATACCAGCCTGTAGGGGTAGGTAGAGAGTAACATATTATAATACCAGCCTGTAGGGGGAGGTAGAGAGTAACATATTATAATACCAGCCTGTAGGGGGAGGTAGAGAGTAACATATTATAATACCAGCCTGTAGGGGGAGGTAGAGAGTCAAATATTATAATACCAGCCTGTAGGGGGAGGTAGAGAGTAACATATTATAATACCAGCCTGTAGGGGGAGGTAGAGAGTAACATATTATAATACCAGCCTGTAGGGGGAGGTAGAGAGTCACATATTATAATACGTATTTTTAAGAAAGTGGGTGTCAGTTTTGTCTGAAGGAAGGCATTAGGGCTCATGTATTTTGTGTTGGGCTCCTAAAACCCACTTTTAGAGACCTCACAAAGTCAGCAGCCACTTAGAATGTACTGGGAACAAGTTACAGGAAAGTGTCACAAAAGTGCTTATCTCAGCCTAAAAATGCTATTTTGACATTTTCCTGTAACTTGTTCCCAGTACATTCTAAGTGGCTGCTGACTTTGTGAGGTCTCTAAAAGTGGGTTTTAGGAGCCCAACACAAAATACATGAGCCCCAATGCCTTCCTTCATACAAAACTGACACCCACTTTCCTTAAAAAATCGTGGCTCAAAATGGCATTTTTGGGCTGAGATAAGCACTTTGGTGACATTTTCCTGTAACTTGTTCCCAGTACATTCTAAGTGGCTGCTGACTTTGTGAGGTCTCTAAAAGTGGGTTTTAGGAGCCCAACACAAAATACATGAGCCCTAATGCCTTCCTTCAGACAGAACTGACACCCACTTTCTTTAAAAAATCGTGGTTCAAAATAGCATTTTTGGGCTGAGATAAGCACTTTGGTGACATTTTCCTGTAACTTGTTCCCAGTACATTTTAAGTGGCTGCTGACTTTGTGAGGTCTGTAAAATTGGGTTTTAGGAGCCCAACACAAAATACATGAGCCCTAATGCCTTCTTTCAGACAAAACTGACTTCCACTTTCTTAAAAAAATCTTGGGTCAAAATAGCATTATTAGACTGAGATAAGCACTTTGGTGACATTTTCCTGTAACTTGTTCCCAGTACATTCTAAGTGGCTGCTGACTTTGTGAGGTCTCTAAAAGTGGGTTTTAGGAGCCCAACACAAAATACATGAGCCCCAATGCCTTCCTTCATACAAAACTGACACCCACTTTCCTTAAAAAATCGTGGCTCAAAATGGCATTTTTGGGCTGAGATAAGCACTTTGGTGACATTTTCCTGTAACTTGTTCCCAGTACATTCTAAGTGGCTGCTGACTTTGTGAGGTCTCTAAAAGTGGGTTTTAGGAGCCCAACACAAAATACATGAGCCCTAATGCCTTCCTTCAGACAGAACTGACACCCACTTTCTTTAAAAAATCGTGGTTCAAAATAGCATTTTTGGGCTGAGATAAGCACTTTGGTGACATTTTCCTGTAACTTGTTCCCAGTACATTTTAAGTGGCTGCTGACTTTGTGAGGTCTGTAAAATTGGGTTTTAGGAGCCCAACACAAAATACATGAGCCCTAATGCCTTCTTTCAGACAAAACTGACTTCCACTTTCTTAAAAAAATCTTGGGTCAAAATAGCATTATTAGACTGAGATAAGCACTTTGGTGACATTTTCCTGTAACTTGTTCCCAGTACATTCTAAGTGGCTGCTGACTTTGTGAGGTCTCTAAAAGTGGGTTTTAGGAGCCCAACACAAAATACATGAGCCCCAATGCCTTCCTTCATACAAAACTGACACCCACTTTCCTTAAAAAATCGTGGCTCAAAATGGCATTTTTGGGCTGAGATAAGCACTTTGGTGACATTTTCCTGTAACTTGTTCCCAGTACATTCTAAGTGGCTGCTGACTTTGTGAGGTCTCTAAAAGTGGGTTTTAGGAGCCCAACACAAAATACATGAGCCCTAATGCCTTCCTTCAGACAGAACTGACACCCACTTTCTTTAAAAAATCGTGGTTCAAAATAGCCTTTTTGGGCTGAGATAAGCACTTTGGTGACATTTTCCTGTAACTTGTTCCCAGTACATTTTAAGTGGCTGCTGACTTTGTGAGGTCTGTAAAATTGGGTTTTAGGAGCCCAACACAAAATACATGAGCCCTAATGCCTTCTTTCAGACAAAACTGACTTCCACTTTCTTAAAAAAATCTTGGGTCAAAATAGCATTATTAGACTGAGATAAGCACTTTGGTGACATTTTCCTGTAACTTGTTCCCAGTACATTCTAAGTGGCTGCTGACTTTGTGAGGTCTCTAAAAGTGGGTTTTAGGAGCCCAACACAAAATACATGAGCCCTAATGCCTTCTTTCAGACAAAACTGACACCCACTTTCTATAAAAAATCTTGGGTCAAAATAGCATTTTTAGACTGAGATAAGCACTTTGGTGACATTTTCCTGTAACTTGTTCCCAGTACATTCTAAGTGGCTGCTGACTTTGTGAGGTCTCTAAAAGTGGGTTTTAGGAGCCCAACACAAAATACATGAGCCCCAATGCCTTCCTTCATACAAAACTGACACCCACTTTCCTTAAAAAATCGTGGCTCAAAATGGCATTTTTGGGCTGAGATAAGCACTTTGGTGACATTTTCCTGTAACTTGTTCCCAGTACATTCTAAGTGGCTGCTGACTTTGTGAGGTCTCTAAAAGTGGGTTTTAGGAGCCCAACACAAAATACATGAGCCCTAATGCCTTCCTTCAGACAGAACTGACACCCACTTTCTTTAAAAAATCGTGGTTCAAAATAGCATTTTTGGGCTGAGATAAGCACTTTGGTGACATTTTCCTGTAACTTGTTCCCAGTACATTTTAAGTGGCTGCTGACTTTGTGAGGTCTGTAAAATTGGGTTTTAGGAGCCCAACACAAAATACATGAGCCCTAATGCCTTCTTTCAGACAAAACTGACTTCCACTTTCTTAAAAAAATCTTGGGTCAAAATAGCATTATTAGACTGAGATAAGCACTTTGGTGACATTTTCCTGTAACTTGTTCCCAGTACATTCTAAGTGGCTGCTGACTTTGTGAGGTCTCTAAAAGTGGGTTTTAGGAGCCCAACACAAAATACATGAGCCCCAATGCCTTCCTTCATACAAAACTGACACCCACTTTCCTTAAAAAATCGTGGCTCAAAATGGCATTTTTGGGCTGAGATAAGCACTTTGGTGACATTTTCCTGTAACTTGTTCCCAGTACATTCTAAGTGGCTGCTGACTTTGTGAGGTCTCTAAAAGTGGGTTTTAGGAGCCCAACACAAAATACATGAGCCCTAATGCCTTCCTTCAGACAGAACTGACACCCACTTTCTTTAAAAAATCGTGGTTCAAAATAGCATTTTTGGGCTGAGATAAGCACTTTGGTGACATTTTCCTGTAACTTGTTCCCAGTACATTTTAAGTGGCTGCTGACTTTGTGAGGTCTGTAAAATTGGGTTTTAGGAGCCCAACACAAAATACATGAGCCCTAATGCCTTCTTTCAGACAAAACTGACTTCCACTTTCTTAAAAAAAATCTTGGGTCAAAATAGCATTATTAGACTGAGATAAGCACTTTGGTGACATTTTCCTGTAACTTGTTCCCAGTACATTCTAAGTGGCTGCTGACTTTGTGAGGTCTCTAAAAGTGGGTTTTAGGAGCCCAACACAAAATACATGAGCCCCAATGCCTTCCTTCATACAAAACTGACACCCACTTTCCTTAAAAAATCGTGGCTCAAAATGGCATTTTTGGGCTGAGATAAGCACTTTGGTGACATTTTCCTGTAACTTGTTCCCAGTACATTCTAAGTGGCTGCTGACTTTGTGAGGTCTCTAAAAGTGGGTTTTAGGAGCCCAACACAAAATACATGAGCCCCAATGCCTTCCTTCAGACAAAACTGACACCCACTTTCTTTAAAAAATCGTGGCTCAAAAAAGCATTTTTGGGCTGAGATAAGCACTTTGGTGACATTTTCCCCTACAGGCTGGTATTATAATATGTGACTCTCTACCTCCCCCTACAGGCTGGTATTATAATAGGTTACTCTCTACCTCCCCTACAGGCTGGTATTATAATATGTGACTCTCTACCTCCCCCTACAGGCTGGTACTATAATATGTTACTCTCTACCTCCCCCTACAGGCTGGTATTATAATATGTTACTCTCTACCTCCCCCTACAGGCTGGTATTATAATATGTTACTCTCTACCTCCCCCTACAGGCTGGTATTATAATATGTTACTCTCTACCTCCCTCTACAGGCTGGTATTATAATATGTTACTCTCTACCTCCCCCTACAGGCTGGTATTATAATATGTTACTCTCTACCTCCCCCTACAGGCTGGTATTATAATATGTTACTCTCTACCTCCCCTACAGGCTGGTATTATAATATGTGACTCTCTACCTCCCCCTACAGGCTGGTATTATAATATGTTACTCTCTACCTCCCCCTACAGGCTGGTATTATAATATGTGACTCTCTACCTCCCCCTACAGGCTGGTACTATAATATGTTACTCTCTACCTCCCCCTACAGGCTGGTATTATAATATGTTACTCTCTACCTCCCCCTACAGGCTGGTATTATAATATGTTACTCTCTACCTCCCCCTACAGGCTGGTATTATAATATGTTACTCTCTACCTCCCCCTACAGGCTGGTATTATAATATGTTACTCTCTACCTCCCCCTACAGGCTGGTATTATAATATGTTACTCTCTACCTCCTCCTACAGGCTGGTATTATAATATGTTACTCTCTACCTCCCCTACAGGCTGGTATTATAATATGTGACTCTCTACCTCCCCCTACAGGCTGGTATTATAATATGTTACTCTCTACCTCCCCCTACAGGCTGGTATTATAATATGTGACTCTCTACCTCCCCCTACAGGCTGGTATTATAATATGTGACTCTCTACCTCCCCCTACAGGCTGGTATTATAATATGTGACTCTCTACCTCCCCCTACAGGCTGGTATTATAATATGTTACTCTCTACCTCCCCCTACAGGTTGGTATTATAATATGTGACTCTCTACCTCCCCCTACAGGCTGGTATTATAATATGTTACTCTCTACCTCCCCCTACAGGCTGGTATTATAATATGTTACTCTCTACCTCCCTCTACAGGCTGGTATTATAATATCTTACTCTCTACCTCCCCCTACAGACTGGTATTATACTATGTTACTCTTTACCTCCCCCTACAGGCTGGTATAATAATATGTTACTCTCTACCTCCCCCTAGAGGCTGGTATTATAATATGTTACTCTCTACCTCCCCCTAGAGACTGGTATTATACTATGTTACTCTCTACCTCCCCCTACAGGCTGGTATTATAATATGTTACTCTCTACCTCCCCCTACAGGTTGGTATTATAATATGTGACTCTCTACCTCCCCCTACAGGCTGGTATTATAATATGTTACTCTCTACCTCCCCCTACAGGCTGGTATAATAATATGTTACTCTCTACCAATCGATTGATCAATCGGTCGAACAATTAACCCCGGCCCCTCCCCCAGCCACTATGTGGGCGTGGCCTATCACCTTGGGGGTGTGGTTTCGAGCCGGGGGTGTGGCCTATTGGTGAGGGGGAAGTGGTTTGGGGCTGTGGGCTTGGCCTATCACCAAGGGGGTGTGGTTTGGAGCTATGGGCGTGGCCTATCGCCAAGGGGGTGTGGTTTAAGGCTAGGGGCGTAGCCTATCGACATGGGGGCGTGGTTTGGAGCTTGGGGCGTGGCCTGTCGGCTTGGGGCGAGGGGCTGTGGTTTGAAGCTGGGGGCGTGGCCTATCGCCATCGGGGCGTGGTTTGGAGCGGGGGGCGTGGCCTGTCGGCTTGGGGGCGTGGTTTACAGCAGTGGGACTCTACGAGCTTGTAGATCTGATATCGGCTGGGGGTGGGCGTGGCCTATCACCCCGGGGGATGGGGTCTGAAGCTCTGGGCGGGGCCTATTGGCTTGGGGGCGTGGTTTCAAGCTGGGGGCGTGGCCTTTCCCGTTGGATTGGGGTCTTAAGCCGTGTGCTTGTCCTCTATCGGCGAGGGGTGTGTGGTTTGAAGCTGGGGGCGTGGCCTATCGCCATGGGGGCATGGTTTGGAGCGGGGGGCGTGGCCTGTCGGCTTGGGGGCGTGGTTTACAGCAGTGGGACTCAAAAATAGCGGATCTACAAGCTCGTAGATCATAGCTCTACGAGCTTGTAGATCTGATATCGGCTGGGGGTGGGCGTGGCCTATCACCCCGGGGGGTGGGGTCTGAAGCTGTGGGCGGGGCCTATTGGCTTGGGGGCGTGGTTTCCAGCCGGGGGCGTGGCCTTTCCCCTTGGATTGGGGTCTTAAGCCGTGTGCTTGTCCTCTATCGGCGAGGGGTGTGTGGTTTGAAGCTGGGGGCGTGGCCTATCGCCATGGGGGCGTGGTTTGGAGCTGGGGGCGTGGCTTGTTGGCTTGGGGGCGTGGTATACAGCAGTGGGACTCAAAAATAGCAGATCTACAAGCTCGTAGAGCATAGTTCTACGAGCTTGTAGATCTGATATCGGCTGGGGTTGGGCGTGGCCTATCACCCCGGGGGGTGGGGTATGAAGCTGTGGGCGGGGGCCTGTCGGCTTGGAGGCGTGGTTTGAAGCTGGGGGCGTGGCTTATCGGCTTGGGGGCGTGGTTTACAGCAGTGGGACTCAGTAATAGCAGATCTACAAGCTCGTAGATCATAGCTCTACGAGCTTGTAGATCTGATATCGGCTGGGGGTGGGCGTGGCCTATCACCCCGGGGGGTGGGGTCTGAAGCTGTGGGCGGGGCCTATTGGCTTGGGGGCGTGGTTTCAAGCCGGGGGCGTGGCCTTTCCCCTTGGATTGGGGTTTTAAGCTGTGTGCTTGTCCTCTATCGGCGAGGGGGCTGTGGTTTGAAGCTGGGGGCGTGGCCTATCGCCATGGGGGCGTGGTTTGGAGCGGGGGGCGGGGCCTGTCGGCTTGGGGGCGTGGCCTTTCCCCTTGGATTGGGGTCTTAAGCCGTGTGCTTGTCCTCTATCGGCGAGGGGTGTGTGGTTTGAAGCTGGGGGCGTGGCCTATCGCCATGGGGATGTGGTTTGGAGCTGGGGGCGTGGCTTGTTGGCTTGGGGTCGTGGTATACAGCAGTGGGACTCAAAAATAGCAGATCTACAAGCTCGTAGAGCTATGCTCTACGAGCTTGTAGATCTGCTATTTTTTCGCCCCCAAGCCAATAGGCCCCGCCCACAGCTTCAGACCCCACCCCCCGGGGTGATAGGCCACGCCCACCCCCAGCCGATATCAGATCTACAAGCTCGTAGAGCTATGATCTACGAGCTTGTAGATCTGCTATTTTTGAGTCCCACTGCTGTAAAACACGCCCCCACGCCGATAAGCCACGCCCCCAGCTTCAAACCACGCCCCCAAGCCAATAGGCCCCGCCCACAGCTTCAGACCCCACCCCCCGGGGTGATAGGCCACGCCCACCCCCAGCCGATATCAGATCTACAAGTTCGTAGAGCTATGATCTACGAGCTTGTAGATCTGCTATTTTTGAGTCCCACTGCTGTAAACCACGCCCCCAAGCCGACAGGCCACGCCCCCCGCTCCAAACCACGCCCCGATGGCGATAGGCCACGCCCCCAGCTTCAAACCACAGCCCCTCGCCCCAAGCCGACAGGCCACGTCCCCAGCACCAAACCACGCCCCCATGGCGATAGGCCACACCCCTAGCCTTAAACCACACCCCCCCTTGGCGATAGGCCACGCCCATAGCTCCAAACCACACCCCCTTGGTGATAGGCCAAGCCCACAGCTCCAAACCACTCCCCCCTCACCAATAGGCCACACCCCCGGCTCGAAACCACACCCCCAAGGTGATATGCCACGCCCACATAGTGGCTGGGGGAGGGGCCGGGGTTAATTGTTCGACCGATTGATCAATCGATTGGTAGAGATTAACATATTATTATACCATCCTGTAGGGGGAGGTAGAGAGTAACATATTATAATACCAGCCTTTAGGGGGAGGTAGAGAGTAACATAGTATAATACCAGCCTGTAGGGGGAGGTAGAGAGTAACATATTATAATACCAGCATGTAGGGGGAGGTATAGAGTAACATATTATAATACCAGCCTGTAGGGGGAGGTAGAGAGTAACATATTATAATACCAGCCTGTAGGGGGAGGTAGAGAGTCACATATTATAATACCAGCCTGTAGGGGGAGGTAGAGAGTAACATATTATAATACCAGCCTGTAGAGGGAGGTAGAGAGTCACATATTATAATACCAGCCTGTAGGGGGAGGTAGAGAGTAACATATTATAATACCAGCCTGTAGGGGGAGGTAGAGAGTAACATAGTATAATACCAGTCTCTAGGGGGAGGTAAAGAGTAACATATTATAATACCAGCCTCTAGGGGGAGGTAGAGAGTAACATATATAATTATACCAGCCTGTAGGGGGAGTTAGAGAGTAACATAGTATAATACCAGTCTGTAGGGGGAGGTAGAGAGTAAGATATTATAATACCAGCCTGTAGAGGGAGGTAGAGAGTAACATATTATAATACCAGCCTGTAGGGGGAGGTAGAGAGTAACATAGTATAATACCAGTCTGTAGGGGGAGGTAGAGAGTAACATATTATAATACCAGCCTGTAGAGGGAGGTAGAGAGTAACATATTATAATACCAGCCTGTAGGGGGAGGTAGAGAGTAACATATTATAATACCAGCCTGTAGGGGGAGGTAGAGAGTCACATATTATAATACCAACCTGTAGGGGGAGGTAGAGAGTAACATATTATAATACCAGCCTGTAGGGGGAGGTAGAGAGTAACATAGTATAATACGAGTCTCTAGGGGGAGGTAGAGAGTAACATATTATAATACCAGCCTCTAGGGGGAGGTAGAGAGTAACATATTATACCAGCCTGTAGGGGGAGGTAGAGAGTAACATAGTATAATACCAGTCTGTAGGGGGAGGTAGAGAGTAAGATATTATAATACCAGCCTGTAGAGGGAGGTAGAGAGTAACATATTATAATACCAGCCTGTAGGGGGAGGTAGAGAGTAATATAGTATAATACCAGTCTGTAGGGGGAGGTAGAGAGTAACATATTATAATACCAGCCTGTAGAGGGAGGTAGAGAGTAACATATTATAATACCAGCCTGTAGGGGGAGGTAGAGAGTAATTATTATAATACCAGCCTGTAGGGGGAGGTAGAGAGTCACATATTATAATACCAGCCTGTAGGGGGAGGTAGAGAGTCACATATTATAATACCAGCCTGTAGGGGGAGGTAGAGAGTCACATATTATAATACCAGCCTGTAGGGGGAGGTAGAGAGTAACATATTATAATACCAGCCTGTAGGGGGAGGTAGAGAGTCACATATTATAATACCAGCCTGTAGGGGTAGGTAGAGAGTAACATATTATAATACCAGCCTGTAGGGGGAGGTAGAGAGTAACATATTATAATACCAGCCTGTAGGGGGAGGTAGAGAGTAACATATTATAATACCAGCCTGTAGGGGGAGGTAGAGAGTCAAATATTATAATACCAGCCTGTAGGGGGAGGTAGAGAGTAACATATTATAATACCAGCCTGTAGGGGGAGGTAGAGAGTAACATATTATAATACCAGCCTGTAGGGGGAGGTAGAGAGTCACATATTATAATACGTATTTTTAAGAAAGTGGGTGTCAGTTTTGTCTGAAGGAAGGCATTAGGGCTCATGTATTTTGTGTTGGGCTCCTAAAACCCACTTTTAGAGACCTCACAAAGTCAGCAGCCACTTAGAATGTACTGGGAACAAGTTACAGGAAAGTGTCACAAAAGTGCTTATCTCAGCCTAAAAATGCTATTTTGACATTTTCCTGTAACTTGTTCCCAGTACATTCTAAGTGGCTGCTGACTTTGTGAGGTCTCTAAAAGTGGGTTTTAGGAGCCCAACACAAAATACATGAGCCCCAATGCCTTCCTTCATACAAAACTGACACCCACTTTCCTTAAAAAATCGTGGCTCAAAATGGCATTTTTGGGCTGAGATAAGCACTTTGGTGACATTTTCCTGTAACTTGTTCCCAGTACATTCTAAGTGGCTGCTGACTCTGTGAGGTCTCTAAAAGTGGGTTTTAGGAGCCCAACACAAAATACATGAGCCCCAATGCCTTCCTTCAGACAAAACTGACACCCACTTTCTTTAAAAAATCGTGGCTCAAAATAGCATTTTTGGGCTGAGATAAGCACTTTGGTGACATTTTCCCCTACAGGCTGGTATTATAATATGTGACTCTCTACCTCCCCCTACAGGCTGGTATTATAATAGGTTACTCTCTACCTCCCCTACAGGCTGGTATTATAATATGTGACTCTCTACCTCCCCCTACAGGCTGGTACTATAATATGTTACTCTCTACCTCCCCCTACAGGCTGGTATTATAATATGTTACTCTCTACCTCCCCCTACAGGCTGGTATTATAATATGTTACTCTCTACCTCCCCCTACAGGCTGGTATTATAATATGTTACTCTCTACCTCCCTCTACAGGCTGGTATTATAATATGTTACTCTCTACCTCCCCCTACAGGCTGGTATTATAATATGTTACTCTCTACCTCCCCCTACAGGCTGGTATTATAATATGTTACTCTCTACCTCCCCTACAGGCTGGTATTATAATATGTGACTCTCTACCTCCCCCTACAGGCTGGTATTATAATATGTTACTCTCTACCTCCCCCTACAGGCTGGTATTATAATATGTGACTCTCTACCTCCCCCTACAGGCTGGTACTATAATATGTTACTCTCTACCTCCCCCTACAGGCTGGTATTATAATATGTTACTCTCTACGGGTTAGGGTTAGGGTTAGGGTTAGGGTTAGGGTTAGGGTTAGGGTTAGGGTTAGGGTTAGGGTTAGGGTTAGGGTTAGGGTTAGGGTTAGGGTTAGGGTTAGGGTTAGGGTTAGGGTTAGGGTTAGGGTTAGGGTTAGGGTTAGGGTTAGGGTTAGGGTTAGGGTTAGGGTTAGGGTTAGGGTTAGGGTTAGGGTTAGGGTTAGGGTTAGGGTTAGGGTTAGGGTTAGGGTTAGGGTTAGGGTTAGGGTTAGGGTTAGGGTTAGGGTTAGGGTTAGGGTTAGGGTTAGGGTTAGGGTTAGGGTTAGGGTTAGGGTTAGGGTTAGGGTTAGGGTTAGGGTTAGGGTTAGGGTTAGGGTTAGGGTTAGGGTTAGGGTTAGGGTTAGGGTTAGGGTTAGGGTTAGGGTTAGGGTTAGGGTTAGGGTTAGGGTTAGGGTTAGGGTTAGGGTTAGGGTTAGGGTTAGGGTTAGGGTTAGGGTTAGGGTTAGGGTTAGGGTTAGGGTTAGGGTTAGGGTTAGGGTTAGGGTTAGGGTTAGGGTTAGGGTTAGGGTTAGGGTTAGGGTTAGGGTTAGGGTTAGGGTTAGGGTTAGGGTTAGGGTTAGGGTTAGGGTTAGGGTTAGGGTTAGGGTTAGGGTTAGGGTTAGGGTTAGGGTTAGGGTTAGGGTTAGGGTTAGGGTTAGGGTTAGGGTTAGGGTTAGGGTTAGGGTTAGGGTTAGGGTTAGGGTTAGGGTTAGGGTTAGGGTTAGGGTTAGGGTTAGGGTTAGGGTTAGGGTTAGGGTTAGGGTTAGGGTTAGGGTTAGGGTTAGGGTTAGGGTTAGGGTTAGGGTTAGGGTTAGGGTTAGGGTTAGGGTTAGGGTTAGGGTTAGGGTTAGGGTTAGGGTTAGGGTTAGGGTTAGGGTTAGGGTTAGGGTTAGGGTTAGGGTTAGGGTTAGGGTTAGGGTTAGGGTTAGGGTTAGGGTTAGGGTTAGGGTTAGGGTTAGGGTTAGGGTTAGGGTTAGGGTTAGGGTTAGGGTTAGGGTTAGGGTTAGGGTTAGGGTTAGGGTTAGGGTTAGGGTTAGGGTTAGGGTTAGGGTTAGGGTTAGGGTTAGGGTTAGGGTTAGGGTTAGGGTTAGGGTTAGGGTTAGGGTTAGGGTTAGGGTTAGGGTTAGGGTTAGGGTTAGGGTTAGGGTTAGGGTTAGGGTTAGGGTTAGGGTTAGGGTTAGGGTTAGGGTTAGGGTTAGGGTTAGGGTTAGGGTTAGGGTTAGGGTTAGGGTTAGGGTTAGGGTTAGGGTTAGGGTTAGGGTTAGGGTTAGGGTTAGGGTTAGGGTTAGGGTTAGGGTTAGGGTTAGGGTTAGGGTTAGGGTTAGGGTTAGGGTTAGGGTTAGGGTTAGGGTTAGGGTTAGGGTTAGGGTTAGGGTTAGGGTTAGGGTTAGGGTTAGGGTTAGGGTTAGGGTTAGGGTTAGGGTTAGGGTTAGGGTTAGGGTTAGGGTTAGGGTTAGGGTTAGGGTTAGGGTTAGGGTTAGGGTTAGGGTTAGGGTTAGGGTTAGGGTTAGGGTTAGGGTTAGGGTTAGGGTTAGGGTTAGGGTTAGGGTTAGGGTTAGGGTTAGGGTTAGGGTTAGGGTTAGGGTTAGGGTTAGGGTTAGGGTTAGGGTTAGGGTTAGGGTTAGGGTTAGGGTTAGGGTTAGGGTTAGGGTTAGGGTTAGGGTTAGGGTTAGGGTTAGGGTTAGGGTTAGGGTTAGGGTTAGGGTTAGGGTTAGGGTTAGGGTTAGGGTTAGGGTTAGGGTTAGGGTTAGGGTTAGGGTTAGGGTTAGGGTTAGGGTTAGGGTTAGGGTTAGGGTTAGGGTTAGGGTTAGGGTTAGGGTTAGGGTTAGGGTTAGGGTTAGGGTTAGGGTTAGGGTTAGGGTTAGGGTTAGGGTTAGGGTTAGGGTTAGGGTTAGGGTTAGGGTTAGGGTTAGGGTTAGGGTTAGGGTTAGGGTTAGGGTTAGGGTTAGGGTTAGGGTTAGGGTTAGGGTTAGGGTTAGGGTTAGGGTTAGGGTTAGGGTTAGGGTTAGGGTTAGGGTTAGGGTTAGGGTTAGGGTTAGGGTTAGGGTTAGGGTTAGGGTTAGGGTTAGGGTTAGGGTTAGGGTTAGGGTTAGGGTTAGGGTTAGGGTTAGGGTTAGGGTTAGGGTTAGGGTTAGGGTTAGGGTTAGGGTTAGGGTTAGGGTTAGGGTTAGGGTTAGGGTTAGGGTTAGGGTTAGGGTTAGGGTTAGGGTTAGGGTTAGGGTTAGGGTTAGGGTTAGGGTTAGGGTTAGGGTTAGGGTTAGGGTTAGGGTTAGGGTTAGGGTTAGGGTTAGGGTTAGGGTTAGGGTTAGGGTTAGGGTTAGGGTTAGGGTTAGGGTTAGGGTTAGGGTTAGGGTTAGGGTTAGGGTTAGGGTTAGGGTTAGGGTTAGGGTTAGGGTTAGGGTTAGGGTTAGGGTTAGGGTTAGGGTTAGGGTTAGGGTTAGGGTTAGGGTTAGGGTTAGGGTTAGGGTTAGGGTTAGGGTTAGGGTTAGGGTTAGGGTTAGGGTTAGGGTTAGGGTTAGGGTTAGGGTTAGGGTTAGGGTTAGGGTTAGGGTTAGGGTTAGGGTTAGGGTTAGGGTTAGGGTTAGGGTTAGGGTTAGGGTTAGGGTTAGGGTTAGGGTTAGGGTTAGGGTTAGGGTTAGGGTTAGGGTTAGGGTTAGGGTTAGGGTTAGGGTTAGGGTTAGGGTTAGGGTTAGGGTTAGGGTTAGGGTTAGGGTTAGGGTTAGGGTTAGGGTTAGGGTTAGGGTTAGGGTTAGGGTTAGGGTTAGGGTTAGGGTTAGGGTTAGGGTTAGGGTTAGGGTTAGGGTTAGGGTTAGGGTTAGGGTTAGGGTTAGGGTTAGGGTTAGGGTTAGGGTTAGGGTTAGGGTTAGGGTTAGGGTTAGGGTTAGGGTTAGGGTTAGGGTTAGGGTTAGGGTTAGGGTTAGGGTTAGGGTTAGGGTTAGGGTTAGGGTTAGGGTTAGGGTTAGGGTTAGGGTTAGGGTTAGGGTTAGGGTTAGGGTTAGGGTTAGGGTTAGGGTTAGGGTTAGGGTTAGGGTTAGGGTTAGGGTTAGGGTTAGGGTTAGGGTTAGGGTTAGGGTTAGGGTTAGGGTTAGGGTTAGGGTTAGGGTTAGGGTTAGGGTTAGGGTTAGGGTTAGGGTTAGGGTTAGGGTTAGGGTTAGGGTTAGGGTTAGGGTTAGGGTTAGGGTTAGGGTTAGGGTTAGGGTTAGGGTTAGGGTTAGGGTTAGGGTTAGGGTTAGGGTTAGGGTTAGGGTTAGGGTTAGGGTTAGGGTTAGGGTTAGGGTTAGGGTTAGGGTTAGGGTTAGGGTTAGGGTTAGGGTTAGGGTTAGGGTTAGGGTTAGGGTTAGGGTTAGGGTTAGGGTTAGGGTTAGGGTTAGGGTTAGGGTTAGGGTTAGGGTTAGGGTTAGGGTTAGGGTTAGGGTTAGGGTTAGGGTTAGGGTTAGGGTTAGGGTTAGGGTTAGGGTTAGGGTTAGGGTTAGGGTTAGGGTTAGGGTTAGGGTTAGGGTTAGGGTTAGGGTTAGGGTTAGGGTTAGGGTTAGGGTTAGGGTTAGGGTTAGGGTTAGGGTTAGGGTTAGGGTTAGGGTTAGGGTTAGGGTTAGGGTTAGGGTTAGGGTTAGGGTTAGGGTTAGGGTTAGGGTTAGGGTTAGGGTTAGGGTTAGGGTTAGGGTTAGGGTTAGGGTTAGGGTTAGGGTTAGGGTTAGGGTTAGGGTTAGGGTTAGGGTTAGGGTTAGGGTTAGGGTTAGGGTTAGGGTTAGGGTTAGGGTTAGGGTTAGGGTTAGGGTTAGGGTTAGGGTTAGGGTTAGGGTTAGGGTTAGGGTTAGGGTTAGGGTTAGGGTTAGGGTTAGGGTTAGGGTTAGGGTTAGGGTTAGGGTTAGGGTTAGGGTTAGGGTTAGGGTTAGGGTTAGGGTTAGGGTTAGGGTTAGGGTTAGGGTTAGGGTTAGGGTTAGGGTTAGGGTTAGGGTTAGGGTTAGGGTTAGGGTTAGGGTTAGGGTTAGGGTTAGGGTTAGGGTTAGGGTTAGGGTTAGGGTTAGGGTTAGGGTTAGGGTTAGGGTTAGGGTTAGGGTTAGGGTTAGGGTTAGGGTTAGGGTTAGGGTTAGGGTTAGGGTTAGGGTTAGGGTTAGGGTTAGGGTTAGGGTTAGGGTTAGGGTTAGGGTTAGGGTTAGGGTTAGGGTTAGGGTTAGGGTTAGGGTTAGGGTTAGGGTTAGGGTTAGGGTTAGGGTTAGGGTTAGGGTTAGGGTTAGGGTTAGGGTTAGGGTTAGGGTTAGGGTTAGGGTTAGGGTTAGGGTTAGGGTTAGGGTTAGGGTTAGGGTTAGGGTTAGGGTTAGGGTTAGGGTTAGGGTTAGGGTTAGGGTTAGGGTTAGGGTTAGGGTTAGGGTTAGGGTTAGGGTTAGGGTTAGGGTTAGGGTTAGGGTTAGGGTTAGGGTTAGGGTTAGGGTTAGGGTTAGGGTTAGGGTTAGGGTTAGGGTTAGGGTTAGGGTTAGGGTTAGGGTTAGGGTTAGGGTTAGGGTTAGGGTTAGGGTTAGGGTTAGGGTTAGGGTTAGGGTTAGGGTTAGGGTTAGGGTTAGGGTTAGGGTTAGGGTTAGGGTTAGGGTTAGGGTTAGGGTTAGGGTTAGGGTTAGGGTTAGGGTTAGGGTTAGGGTTAGGGTTAGGGTTAGGGTTAGGGTTAGGGTTAGGGTTAGGGTTAGGGTTAGGGTTAGGGTTAGGGTTAGGGTTAGGGTTAGGGTTAGGGTTAGGGTTAGGGTTAGGGTTAGGGTTAGGGTTAGGGTTAGGGTTAGGGTTAGGGTTAGGGTTAGGGTTAGGGTTAGGGTTAGGGTTAGGGTTAGGGTTAGGGTTAGGGTTAGGGTTAGGGTTAGGGTTAGGGTTAGGGTTAGGGTTAGGGTTAGGGTTAGGGTTAGGGTTAGGGTTAGGGTTAGGGTTAGGGTTAGGGTTAGGGTTAGGGTTAGGGTTAGGGTTAGGGTTAGGGTTAGGGTTAGGGTTAGGGTTAGGGTTAGGGTTAGGGTTAGGGTTAGGGTTAGGGTTAGGGTTAGGGTTAGGGTTAGGGTTAGGGTTAGGGTTAGGGTTAGGGTTAGGGTTAGGGTTAGGGTTAGGGTTAGGGTTAGGGTTAGGGTTAGGGTTAGGGTTAGGGTTAGGGTTAGGGTTAGGGTTAGGGTTAGGGTTAGGGTTAGGGTTAGGGTTAGGGTTAGGGTTAGGGTTAGGGTTAGGGTTAGGGTTAGGGTTAGGGTTAGGGTTAGGGTTAGGGTTAGGGTTAGGGTTAGGGTTAGGGTTAGGGTTAGGGTTAGGGTTAGGGTTAGGGTTAGGGTTAGGGTTAGGGTTAGGGTTAGGGTTAGGGTTAGGGTTAGGGTTAGGGTTAGGGTTAGGGTTAGGGTTAGGGTTAGGGTTAGGGTTAGGGTTAGGGTTAGGGTTAGGGTTAGGGTTAGGGTTAGGGTTAGGGTTAGGGTTAGGGTTAGGGTTAGGGTTAGGGTTAGGGTTAGGGTTAGGGTTAGGGTTAGGGTTAGGGTTAGGGTTAGGGTTAGGGTTAGGGTTAGGGTTAGGGTTAGGGTTAGGGTTAGGGTTAGGGTTAGGGTTAGGGTTAGGGTTAGGGTTAGGGTTAGGGTTAGGGTTAGGGTTAGGGTTAGGGTTAGGGTTAGGGTTAGGGTTAGGGTTAGGGTTAGGGTTAGGGTTAGGGTTAGGGTTAGGGTTAGGGTTAGGGTTAGGGTTAGGGTTAGGGTTAGGGTTAGGGTTAGGGTTAGGGTTAGGGTTAGGGTTAGGGTTAGGGTTAGGGTTAGGGTTAGGGTTAGGGTTAGGGTTAGGGTTAGGGTTAGGGTTAGGGTTAGGGTTAGGGTTAGGGTTAGGGTTAGGGTTAGGGTTAGGGTTAGGGTTAGGGTTAGGGTTAGGGTTAGGGTTAGGGTTAGGGTTAGGGTTAGGGTTAGGGTTAGGGTTAGGGTTAGGGTTAGGGTTAGGGTTAGGGTTAGGGTTAGGGTTAGGGTTAGGGTTAGGGTTAGGGTTAGGGTTAGGGTTAGGGTTAGGGTTAGGGTTAGGGTTAGGGTTAGGGTTAGGGTTAGGGTTAGGGTTAGGGTTAGGGTTAGGGTTAGGGTTAGGGTTAGGGTTAGGGTTAGGGTTAGGGTTAGGGTTAGGGTTAGGGTTAGGGTTAGGGTTAGGGTTAGGGTTAGGGTTAGGGTTAGGGTTAGGGTTAGGGTTAGGGTTAGGGTTAGGGTTAGGGTTAGGGTTAGGGTTAGGGTTAGGGTTAGGGTTAGGGTTAGGGTTAGGGTTAGGGTTAGGGTTAGGGTTAGGGTTAGGGTTAGGGTTAGGGTTAGGGTTAGGGTTAGGGTTAGGGTTAGGGTTAGGGTTAGGGTTAGGGTTAGGGTTAGGGTTAGGGTTAGGGTTAGGGTTAGGGTTAGGGTTAGGGTTAGGGTTAGGGTTAGGGTTAGGGTTAGGGTTAGGGTTAGGGTTAGGGTTAGGGTTAGGGTTAGGGTTAGGGTTAGGGTTAGGGTTAGGGTTAGGGTTAGGGTTAGGGTTAGGGTTAGGGTTAGGGTTAGGGTTAGGGTTAGGGTTAGGGTTAGGGTTAGGGTTAGGGTTAGGGTTAGGGTTAGGGTTAGGGTTAGGGTTAGGGTTAGGGTTAGGGTTAGGGTTAGGGTTAGGGTTAGGGTTAGGGTTAGGGTTAGGGTTAGGGTTAGGGTTAGGGTTAGGGTTAGGGTTAGGGTTAGGGTTAGGGTTAGGGTTAGGGTTAGGGTTAGGGTTAGGGTTAGGGTTAGGGTTAGGGTTAGGGTTAGGGTTAGGGTTAGGGTTAGGGTTAGGGTTAGGGTTAGGGTTAGGGTTAGGGTTAGGGTTAGGGTTAGGGTTAGGGTTAGGGTTAGGGTTAGGGTTAGGGTTAGGGTTAGGGTTAGGGTTAGGGTTAGGGTTAGGGTTAGGGTTAGGGTTAGGGTTAGGGTTAGGGTTAGGGTTAGGGTTAGGGTTAGGGTTAGGGTTAGGGTTAGGGTTAGGGTTAGGGTTAGGGTTAGGGTTAGGGTTAGGGTTAGGGTTAGGGTTAGGGTTAGGGTTAGGGTTAGGGTTAGGGTTAGGGTTAGGGTTAGGGTTAGGGTTAGGGTTAGGGTTAGGGTTAGGGTTAGGGTTAGGGTTAGGGTTAGGGTTAGGGTTAGGGTTAGGGTTAGGGTTAGGGTTAGGGTTAGGGTTAGGGTTAGGGTTAGGGTTAGGGTTAGGGTTAGGGTTAGGGTTAGGGTTAGGGTTAGGGTTAGGGTTAGGGTTAGGGTTAGGGTTAGGGTTAGGGTTAGGGTTAGGGTTAGGGTTAGGGTTAGGGTTAGGGTTAGGGTTAGGGTTAGGGTTAGGGTTAGGGTTAGGGTTAGGGTTAGGGTTAGGGTTAGGGTTAGGGTTAGGGTTAGGGTTAGGGTTAGGGTTAGGGTTAGGGTTAGGGTTAGGGTTAGGGTTAGGGTTAGGGTTAGGGTTAGGGTTAGGGTTAGGGTTAGGGTTAGGGTTAGGGTTAGGGTTAGGGTTAGGGTTAGGGTTAGGGTTAGGGTTAGGGTTAGGGTTAGGGTTAGGGTTAGGGTTAGGGTTAGGGTTAGGGTTAGGGTTAGGGTTAGGGTTAGGGTTAGGGTTAGGGTTAGGGTTAGGGTTAGGGTTAGGGTTAGGGTTAGGGTTAGGGTTAGGGTTAGGGTTAGGGTTAGGGTTAGGGTTAGGGTTAGGGTTAGGGTTAGGGTTAGGGTTAGGGTTAGGGTTAGGGTTAGGGTAGGGTTAGGGTTAGGGTTAGGGTTAGGGTTAGGGTTAGGGTTAGGGTTAGGGTTAGGGTTAGGGTTAGGGTTAGGGTTAGGGTTAGGGTTAGGGTTAGGGTTAGGGTTAGGGTTAGGGTTAGGGTTAGGGTTAGGGTTAGGGTTAGGGTTAGGGTTAGGGTTAGGGTTAGGGTTAGGGTTAGGGTTAGGGTTAGGGTTAGGGTTAGGGTTAGGGTTAGGGTTAGGGTTAGGGTTAGGGTTAGGGTTAGGGTTAGGGTTAGGGTTAGGGTTAGGGTTAGGGTTAGGGTTAGGGTTAGGGTTAGGGTTAGGGTTAGGGTTAGGGTTAGGGTTAGGGTTAGGGTTAGGGTTAGGTTAGGGTTAGGGTTAGGGTTAGGGTTAGGGTTAGGGTTAGGGTTAGGGTTAGGGTTAGGGTTAGGGTTAGGGTTAGGGTTAGGGTTAGGGTTAGGGTTAGGGTTAGGGTTAGGGTTAGGGTTAGGGTTAGGGTTAGGGTTAGGGTTAGGGTTAGGGTTAGGGTTAGGGTTAGGGTTAGGGTTAGGGTTAGGGTTAGGGTTAGGGTTAGGGTTAGGGTTAGGGTTAGGGTTAGGGTTAGGGTTAGGGTTAGGGTTAGGGTTAGGGTTAGGGTTAGGGTTAGGGTTAGGGTTAGGGTTAGGGTTAGGGTTAGGTTAGGGTTAGGGTTAGGGTTAGGGTTAGGGTTAGGGTTAGGGTTAGGGTTAGGGTTAGGGTTAGGGTTAGGGTTAGGGTTAGGGTTAGGGTTAGGGTTAGGGTTAGGGTTAGGGTTAGGGTTAGGGTTAGGGTTAGGGTTAGGGTTAGGGTTAGGGTTAGGGTTAGGGTTAGGGTTAGGGTTAGGGTTAGGGTTAGGGTTAGGGTTAGGGTTAGGGTTAGGGTTAGGGTTAGGGTTAGGGTTAGGGTTAGGGTTAGGGTTAGGGTTAGGGTTAGGGTTAGGGTTAGGGTTAGGGTTAGGGTTAGGGTTAGGGTTAGGGTTAGGGTTAGGGTTAGGGTTAGGGTTAGGGTTAGGGTTAGGGTTTAGGGTTAGGGTTAGGGTTAGGGTTAGGGGTTAGGGTTAGGGTTAGGGTTAGGGTTAGGGTTAGGGTTAGGGTTAGGGTTAGGGTTAGGGTTAGGGTTAGGGTTAGGGTTAGGGTTAGGGTTAGGGTTAGGGTTAGGGTTAGGGTTAGGGTTAGGGTTAGGGTTAGGGTTAGGGTTAGGGTTAGGGTTAGGGTTAGGGTTAGGGTTAGGGTTAGGGTTAGGGTTAGGGTTAGGGTTAGGGTTAGGGTTAGGGTTAGGGTTAGGGTTAGGGTTAGGGTTAGGGTTAGGGTTAGGGTTAGGGTTAGGGTTAGGGTTAGGGTTAGGGTTAGGGTTAGGGTTAGGGTTAGGGTTAGGGTTAGGGTTAGGTTAGGGTTAGGGTTAGGGTTAGGGTTAGGGTTAGGGTTAGGGTTAGGGTTAGGGTTAGGGTTAGGGTTAGGGTTAGGGTTAGGGTTAGGGTTAGGGTTAGGGTTAGGGTTAGGGTTAGGGTTAGGGTTAGGGTTAGGGTTAGGGTTAGGGTTAGGGTTAGGGTTAGGGTTAGGGTTAGGGTTAGGGTTAGGGTTAGGGTTAGGGTTAGGGTTAGGGTTAGGGTTAGGGTTAGGGTTAGGGTTAGGGTTAGGGTTAGGGTTAGGGTTAGGGTTAGGGTTAGGGTTAGGGTTAGGGTTAGGGTTAGGGTTAGGGTTAGGTTAGGGTTAGGGTTAGGGTTAGGGTTAGGGTTAGGGTTAGGTTAGGGTTAGGGTTAGGGTTAGGGTTAGGGTTAGGGTTAGGGTTAGGGTTAGGGTTAGGGTTAGGGTTAGGGTTAGGGTTAGGGTTAGGGTTAGGGTTAGGGTTAGGGTTAGGGTTAGGGTTAGGGTTAGGGTTAGGGTTAGGGGTTAGGGTTAGGGTTAGGGTTAGGGTTAGGGTTAGGGTTAGGGGGTTAGGGTTAGGGGTTAGGGTTAGGGTTAGGGTTAGGGTTAGGGTTAGGTTAGGGTTAGGGTTAGGGTTAGGGTTAGGGTTAGGGTTAGGGTTAGGGTTAGGGTTAGGGTTAGGGTTAGGGTTAGGGTTAGGGTTAGGGTTAGGGTTAGGGTTTAGGGTTAGGGTTAGGGTTAGGGTTAGGGTTAGGGTTAGGGTTAGGGTTAGGGTTAGGGTTAGGGTTAGGGTTAGGGTTAGGGTTAGGGTTAGGGTTAGGGTTAGGGTTAGGGTTAGGGTTAGGGTTAGGGTTAGGGTTAGGTTAGGGTTAGGGTTAGGGTTAGGGTTAGGGTTAGGGGTTAGGGTTAGGGTTAGGGTTAGGGTTAGGGTTAGGGTTAGGGTTAGGGTTAGGGTTAGGGTTAGGGTTAGGGTTAGGGTTAGGGTTAGGGTTAGGGTTAGGGTTAGGGTTAGGGTTAGGGTTAGGGTTAGGGTTAGGGTTAGGGTTAGGGTTAGGGTTAGGGTTAGGGTTAGGGGTTAGGGTTAGGGTTAGGGTTAGGGTTAGGGTTAGGGTTAGGGTTAGGGTTAGGGTTAGGGTTAGGGTTAGGGTTAGGGTTAG